>NC_056729.1:870674160-870856660 GCF_019279795.1 Protopterus annectens
GAGAACTGCCATTGTCATCCCCTTGCACAAAGGTGGTGCCACTACTGACCCAGGAAACTATCACCTCATTTGCTTGACAAGTCTGATCTGTAAAGCCATGGAGCATATTATTATGGATCTCATAAACAAGGACATAGGCAATCTCCAAGCACTTGACCCCAAACAGTTCTGATTCGCCAGGGGCAGATCCTGCCTGTTGAACCTGATTGACTTCTTTGAGACTGTCACCAAGGCACTAGATGAAGGAAAGTCAGTACATAAAGCTTACTTTGACTTGGCCAAGGCCTTTGATACAATCCCCCACTTGGGCATCATCGAAAAGCTAACACAACTTGGCTTAAATACCCATCTGATCAGGTGGGTGGCCAACTGGCTCACTGAGAGGAACCTCACAGTCAAAACAGGTGTCTCCACCTCCAATAGCAGGCTTGTCACTAGTGGAGTTCCCCAGGAATCTGTCCTGGGACCCCTACTGTTTGGCATCTACTTCTCAGAGATCCAGGCAAAGACAAAAGGCCTGCAGCTGACCAAGTTTGTGGACTGTAAGTTGGGTGCTGTCATTGACTCCCCAAATTATGTTAACATACTGCAAGAGGGTCTCACAGCAACAAATGACTGGTGCCAAAGTCATGGCCTTAAGTTAAATGCAAAAAAATGTATTATCATACCATTCAGCAAAACCACAGCCCTACTGATTACCACATCAATGGCAACCCCCTAAGCGCACGACCTGTGGTGAGAGACCTGGTTGATGACAGTCTCACATTCGACCATCATGTAGCGGCAGTGGTCAGAAAAATACTTTTACTTGGTTCATCTCATAAGTAAAGGGATTGCATCCAGAAAAAAGGAGGTTATTACCTCTCTACACTCCTCCCTCACTAGACCAATAACTGAGTATAATGCCTCATTTGGTATGTACCTCTCCAAACATCTCCACCAACTGGAAAGGCCACATAAATACCTCACAAAGAGAATCCATGGCCTCCAACACCTGCCCTATGTGGACAGGCTCAAATCACTATAACTCCACTTGGTATCATACAGGTTGCTCAAAGGTGATCTGTGTCTCCCCTACAAGTCAATCTCAGACTCTGCCATATGCTGTATATCCATAAGTCTAACTCCTCACAAATTACCTTCTCAAAAGGCCTGAATCTAATATGCAACATCAACAAAACCTGGAGAGACAGGTTGGTCTCCCAGATGCTGTCCCATCTCCAGAACAGGCTTCTCATACACGTCAAACAGTGTACCGCACTGACCCTTTTCAAGTGCAACCTTGATGAATGGATGGGAAACCACAAACTTGTCCCAGGGCTTCCACTTGTGTCCCTCATTGACAGGGGCAACAGGTGCTGACTGAGGTTACTTTTTGGGGATAAACTTTTGGCTAGGCTTGTAGGGCCCCCAGGGTCATTAGCCTAATAACCTCCTGTGATTCATAGAGTTATCTCATTATTCCAACAAATTTGTTTGTCTCACTGTTGCATCTGCTGAAATCTCTGATAGGGTACCTAGAGGTACATAGCTGGGAGTATTCCGCCATAGTCTAAATTCAATAGCAGGGCATGACTACTTTTTCTCATATGCAGGGTTTTCAAAAGATGTTGCATAACCTGATGCAGTAATCAAGAAAGAGAAAGCCATTACTCAGAAAGGCAAACTACAAAGCACACTGCAAAATGTAGACAGAAGCCATGACTAAGTAACCCCAGAGTTCTGAAATCTGCAGGCAGAACACTGGGAAAATGATGTGGTTTCATACTCATTTAGTCTGAAGGGGTAATGTAGGAATACAACTGCATACTTGCTGGTCATTCTGGGCCAGTTATGTATGGTCCTGTATAAAGTGTACTGCAGTAATATGCACCTAAAGTTCTACCCTTGTTGTTAGTGGTAGATTCTGGTCTTCTGCAGAGACGGTCAGTAATGTACCTGGCTAGCATCCTTTCCTTGCTGTAGCTGACTGACATGAACCAAAGACTTACCAATCCCTCAGCAAGCCTGCTCTCCAGCCTCTGAGGGAGTGCATGTTGTTTGCAGCAGCTGGACCTGATCATCTGGGATTGCTCTCTATGCTTTGTGGTCTGCTTTCTAGATAGCTGCACTGTTCTATAGATATTTGTCCCACAGCCACTAAATGATGTAGTGAGATAGCTGGCAGCGAACAAACTAGATTCCCACATTAAGTCAATTTCAGCCTTTATACATTTAAGACCTAATAAATCACACAGGCTACATTTCTTTGCAGAGTGCATACTTCTCAAACTGTTAGTACACGAAACCCGTACAAAGTCAAACATAATGGGGGAGGCAAAGGCCCCAAAATAGGAACAGATTTTAATTGTCACTCTTGTAATCTTAGGAAGTTGCTAGAACAACAGGTGTTATGTTATCATGGATTTTCTAAAGGATATGAAGTCTGAAACTCAATTATCTGTCATAATTTAGTAATTTTATGTTCAATGCTTTTCCCAGAAAATCACAGATTTTATGAGAAACAGACCAAACACATGTGGCAAAAATTTGGACAGTTGAGAGGTAGGGCCAGGTTCGCTAATAAGTCTGGTGAACCTGCGTTAGACAATATGACTTTTCTGAAATATTTATTTGCAGTGATTTTGAGAAATCAATATAGAGGGTAATTAAATTCTCCAAGTGCTAACAAATCTTCATCCAAATTTGTATTTTTACAGAAGTTTATTAAAAGGTCATCTCTACCTTGTTAACTTTTGGAAGTCTGTACATCGATTATTTGCTTAAAACTTTCTTCATTGTTTTAACATAGGCTTGTATGACTGAGGCTTAGATATACATTGCACTAAATAACACATTTAACAGCATGTGCTAAACAGATAAAATTCACACTCGGTGTGATAAAAGCCTCAAGCCAAAAATGCGGTGGTGTATTGTAAGATATATTCAATTTACAATCCAGTAAGTCGAAATGTTTTTTTTTTTTTTTTTTTTTAGGGGGTTTATACACTCGCATTTAGGTGTACAATGAACAGTTTTACGCACCCCTCTAAGCCAGTCAAATTGCTTGGATTTATAAGTCATTTTCATTGTGTGGCATACAATATGCATACACACACATATACATGTATGTAGATAGACAGATATAGACACACCCACATACTGGGTTATAGTCAAGTGGTTGAACACTTGGCTGAGTGGTGTTCTGGATGCCACCGGTACTCAAAATTGCAAGCAAATGAATACAGCACTGATTAAGTGCAGTTATTCACTAGTTAGTTTCTTGCAGCAGTGATTTCTGAAGGTTTGGTTAAGTGTGTGAAAGTGTGCGAAAGTGTGCTGTCAGGATATCAAAGTAATTGTGGTGTGGGGACATATGGAGATGCAGGAGGCAGCCCTCCCAGTGAAAGACACTGTACTTGAATGTGTGTGTGTGTGATCAGTTGTGTAAGTGTTTTGATGGGTGTGCCTCTATCAGTTGGGTATGACTGAGTATGGTTCTATCAGTGTTGTTTACAACCATCTGTCATGCCCTCATATATGTTTATAGGAATATGTTCCCTTATACTGACACGAAGAATCATCAAAGCAGATTATATAAATTGCTGCTTGACAAAACTCACTAACAAAAAAAAATAAAAATCGAAACTAAACCAATCACAGAAAGAGAACAAACCATTCTCCTTTTGCAACTGTTCATCTATGAAAAATAACCAAAACCTAACAATGCAATCAAACATAATTTGTCTAAATAGTGGTGCATGTAGCATTGGAGTTATGGGCAGCACCAGGGTTAGAATTAGTGTTAACATATGATTAAGGATGGAGAGGGTGTTGCCTTACTTGTGTGATAACCCTAATCCTGGCACTGCCCCTGACTTCAGCCCTACACATCACCTTATCAAAATCCCTTTCCCTAACAGCACCACTACACAAGACACTCAAGATTCACACAATTCTAATACAGCAACACCCACAACACTGAAGTGATCCCCTAATTTAGCCCTTACTCTATCCCTAACCCAGGAGTAAACACACACATACATTCTCTCCTTAAGAAACATGAACAAACGCAAAATGCTAAATCTATCCCCTTTCCTAATCCTGACTTTAACCTTAATCCACAAACACTTGTGTGCGCGCGCTTAGACACACACACACACACACACACACACACACACACACACACACACACACACACATACTTCTAACCCTAATGCTAAATACTTTTGCAATACCCAAAAGCTTTGGAATTAGAATTAAACTCTAATTATTTTCACATACCCATAGTATACACACTAACAGAATACTAGATGCCTCATGCTTTGGGAATTCCAGCATTCAAACATGTGAGCTTTTACCCTAGAAGCATGGCAGTAAACTCAATAAAAGCATGTGTGACAGGAGTTTGTGTATATGTGTGTGTGTGTGTGTGTGTGTGTGTGTGTGTGTGTGTGTGTGTGTGTGTATATATATATATATATATATATATATATGTGTGTGTGTATATGCTAGCCGCCCATGGTATGAGTTTTGGCTTTAGATGATCATCACTGTTGAAGTGACCCTTGACCCCATGTGCAAAAATGGGGGTAACAGGGGTTGTGGATGGATGGAGGGAGATGTGCATTTAGTCAATATGTAGTATACATCAGCTCTGAAGAGTGCTTTATTTCACCTGAATTTATTTTGCTAAGAGACTGCATATCAGTATTGCAGAAGAGTGCAATAAATGGTAAGGAGACTGCATGATGTTCAGTTCCATTCTGTCCCCTATGTTTATAACACAGCTAAGTCTAATTCACAGTAAAAGACTATCCCACACATTTGTACAGGCTACAACATTCTCATTTCAACATTTCTCGTTTCACTACTATTGTGCACATTTTAGACGGACTCACTCTCAGTGCCTACAAATGAACGAAGGATCTTATGGTCTCTAAAGTCTTCTTCTTTCATCTGTTCCTGTTAAGGGTTGCTAGAGCAGATCTATTTCCATTTCTTCCTGTCCTCTGCATCTTGCTCTGTCACACCAACCACCTGCATGTCCTCTCTCACCACATTCATAAACCTTATCTTAGGCCTTCCTCTTTTTCTCTTACCTGGCAGCTCCATCCTTAGCATCCTTTTCCCAATATACCCAGCATCCCTCCTCAGCACATGTCCAAATCAATGCAATCTTGCCTCTCTGACTTTGTCTCCAAACTCTCCAACCTGAGCTGACACTCTAATATACGTATTCCAATCCTGTCCATCCTTGTCATACCCAGTGCAAATCTTAACATCTTTAACTTTACCATGTTCAGCTCTGACTCCTGCCTTTTTGTCAATGCCACTGTATGCAACCCATATAACAAAGCTGGTCTCAATACCCTCTTATAGGCCTTACCTTTCACTCTTACTGGTACCAGTCTGTCACAAATCAGTCCTGACACTCTTCTCCACCCATTCCACCCTGCCTGTACTCACTTCTTCACCTCTCTTCCACACTCACCATTACTCTGAACTGTTGATCCCAAATATATAAACTCATCCACATTCACCAAATCTGCTCCCTGCATCCTCACCATTCCTCTATCCTTCTTCTCATTCACACACACATATATTCTTAGTCCTGCTGACCTTCATTCCTCTCCTCTCTAGAGCATATCTCAACCTCTCCAGGGTCTCCTCAACCTGCTCTCTACTTTCACTATAGATCACAATGTCATCCGCAAACATCATAGTCCATGGGGACTCCTGTCTGATTTCGTCTGTCAACCTGTCCATCACCACTACAAATAAGAAATGGCTCAGAGCTGATCTGTGATGTAATCCCACCTCCACCATAAACACATCTGTCACTCCTACCGCAGACCTCACCGCTGTCACACTACCATCGTACATATCCTGTAGCACTCTTCATACTTCTCTGACACACCCAACTTCCTCATACAATACCACAACTCCTCTCTAGGCACCCTGTCATATGCTTTTCCTAAGTCCACAAAGAAACAATTCAGCTCCTTCTGACCTTCTCTGTACTTCTCCATCAACACTCAGAGCAAACATCGCATCTGTATTGCTCTTTCCCAGCATGAAACCATACTGCTGTTCACTAATCATCACCTCCCTTCTTAACCTAGCTTCCACCACTCTTTCCAATAACTTCATGCTGTGATTGAAGTTTTAACCCTCTGTTATTTATGTAAGTAAGCTCCACAATATATTTGCAAAACTGTACCACACCTAAACCCACATCGGTAGAAATTATTTTCTAATACCAGACTACCCTTTGCAAAAGTACTTTGCACATCATACCTTACCTAGAAAAACCCTTTCCAAACTTTACTATCTTCTCAAGAAATTAATTCTTACAGGTGAAATTCAACCTTACACATGCATCAATAACGGCAGATAATAGTCATACGCAACCTTAACCCCTGATATACTGGATTATCACGTATCACAAAGTAATCTCAAACTCAGGTGTACATAAAATAATTACATAAGGATAGCTTGCTTGAGAATTGACAGCGTAGATTTCAAAGGGGTTGTATTAGAAACTTTGCTTAACACTGACTCGCGTTCAGTGCTTACAAATGGTGTCTACCATGCTGCAACGATAGCATGCTTGAGAATTGACAACAAAGATAACAAGTGGGCTGGACTAGATATGTGGCTTAACATTGAAATACTGCACCTAAAAGGTATAACAGAAACTTGGAGGAAAGATAGATACTGTCCCACCCAAGTCAATCAGCCTCACTGTAATAAGGAGTGCCACATAATACAGCCATCTTAGGAGTCTACGTTATAAATGCCTTTTACATAGCATCCCACCCATTTAATAATATTATGCACCTATACCACAGCTTAGAACAAATAGTCAAATAACCTACAAGACCAAACCTGCTAACGGAATAATTCAACTTTTGACCTGATCACCACTAACTTATTAAATAGACACTGAAAAAGTAAGCATCCTTCCTAATTATTTAAATGACTACTGTCTGGTACTTTTAATTGGGTCCTTCAAATCAAAAGAAAAACTCCCTTGTGTATTTACCTGTAGAGACAATCTCAGAATCAAAGTATTAGGCATTGAATGCTTATTTATATTTCTCAGACTGGTCCCCTTTATGTAACCAAATTGACCCTAACAAAGCACTATACTACTTATAAAAACATAGTCTTGTGTGATTCACAGTCTTTCCATCAATTAAGTAAAACTAAGTGGGAGATAATACCCCTGGCTAACAGCAGAACTGAAAAAAAAAAATAATAAAAGAAAAAAAATAAGTGCTTATATTCAGAGACAAAGGCTGGATATATGGAAGCAGCAGCCCACAAATGACCATATAAACTATATAAAATTTAACTGGATATAATGGGTTGGGAGGGTGGCCTAATGGTTAAGGTGTGTGCTTTACAAACACAAGGTGCAGGGTTTGAGTCTCACAAGGGATAATTGGCTAGGCTTAAAATAGCTCCCAAGGGCGGTTAGCTTAGTACTAATCTATGAACCTATGAACCTATGAAAAAAAAAGCAATTAAAGCAGAAAGGACTCATGTCTCAGAACAAACCGGAGGCACTTTCAGCTACGCCTAAGCAATTCTGTACAACACAGGCCTCTACTACAAATGCAGGCACTGACTACCCAAACTTTAACAACTATGGATACTTCCTGGCTGAAACAATTCCAGAAGTAACCAAGACCATCTGCTTCGTACCTCACCACCAATTATAAATCCATCCTAGGCATCTCAAAGTCAGGGATCCTAACTGTATGCAGTCTAACTTTCTATTTCAGACAAGTATCTAAATATAAATCAAAAATGCATTACTTAAATTCGATTCTAAATCTAGTGCAAGGTTCTCTAAGACACATTTCTTTTTCCTTAGTTTGGCTGCCATACGCCCACATTGCTAATCACCTTATGGATATTTATAATCCTTCTTCATTGTCAGGTATATTTCCCACATCATTCAAATGTGCCTTTTTAATTCTTTGCAAGAAGCCCTACACAAAAGAATGCAAAGATTAAAGAACAACCACCAACCTATGCCACCTAAGAAAAATATTTGAAAAACTAATGTACAACCAATTATTTGACCACATAAATACAGACTTCTCTGTGATGAGTAATATAACTTTCAAAATTATTTCTGTTACATGACTGCCATACATGCTGCCCCAAACATCATATTTTAGAAGAACGAATCCCAGCTAACAGGTGACCAAATCATTGATATGACAAAAGACTTCAAAGCTGTAAAGCATGAACTTTTCCACCACTGACTCAGCAAACTAAACTTTGGTACCACGACAGAAAGTGAACAAAGGTTATCTGCAGAACAGAGGTTGACTTGTATAACTGCCATTCTAGTCAAAGTATTACAAAGAAAGAGGCCTCCTCAGGGATCTATTCCAGGGCCCAGGTTATTTATACTCTTCACTTGAGACTTATCCACTAATCTCAAATTTCAACATAGTTCACTGGTTGGTTCATAGGTTAGTCCATGATTAATTGCCCTTGCAATTCATTCTAAGCCTAGCCATATTCCACATTTGGTGCTTTGAATTACCTATTTCATTTAGTGTTTCAATTAACCTTCTCCATTCATGGGCTACATTTATATTATCTCTAGTAGTAACTACGATCATACCATAGGTATTCAGAATGTCCCCAATCATGGATTAAATCATTTAGGAACTGCCCATGTCCATCAGTTGCATGGGTGGAGCCCTGGGGTAAATTTCCTATTACCCATTCAGAGATGCAATTTGTGCTTGAATTTGGACAGGGATGAGCATTGTTTTACATGGATGGAGACTTCTCCATAATTCCAGAGCAATGCCATCCTCTGTGAGATATACCTGCCCCTCCATACCATTCTGTTGATGTTGCAGAACAGGATTAGATTCCTGGATCGAGTGTTTCTAATACTGATTGAATTTCTGATATGCAGTAGGTCCATCAGTATTGGGTCAGAGGATGCCTTGTATGCCAGATGCACAGCACTTCTCAGCAGTCTGCAAGAGTCCAACTGACAGGGTTTTGAGACAGTTCATGTAAGGCAAATTGTTTAAGCCTAATATTGTTTTTTGTATGGTATCTCTGCGAGCATTCTAGCTGCTGCAAGTGGCTGAAAGATATGTGCCAAAAGGGGCATTATGCTCAATGATTGGCCTTATAAGGGCTGACTAGAGAGAGACAATGAATTCCTTAGATCTATAAGCAATCCCTTTGTTAATGGGCTGCATGACATAGAAGCATTTTCTCACAAAGTGGACACTTGTTGATTGAAAGCCGGGGTCACTGTACACATACATTCTCAGATACCAAACAAATGGGTTTATTCTTAGGGCTGTATTATCAAAGTCGTAGCTCCCTGGGGCAGTCAACTTGCCATGGGATACAATAAAGCATTTTTGGCATTTAGCCATAGATCATAATTCTGTTGTCAGTTATTTGTTTGGGATAAGCCTTCCTGCATGATGGCTAAGTCTCTTGGGGATTCAGTAACTACACCTAGCTTGCAGTCATCTGCAGACTTGGCCAGCCAGTGCTTCTTGTATTGGTTGTGGGCAATCTGGTGTTCCAGCAGGTGACTTAGGGGTTTATTAAACTTTTCTATTACACCACACTGAGTGTTTGTGTCAAAAGCCGTAGCAAGGTCTAGGTGGGTAGTGTGTGCCATTTTACCTTTTCAAAAAAGTTCACCAGGCTGAGTAAGCATGACCTGCCTTTGATTAATCCAAATGCAGATGAGTTTAGTGTTTGCAGGTCCCCTATGTCTTTACTGATGAAATCCACGATAACTCTTTCCATGGCTTTGCATGTGATGCTCGTCATACTTATGGTCATATAATTTCCTGGATCTGTGGTGGGTCCTCCTTTTGTGCAGAGGAATAACTCTTCTTATTCTCTATTTACATGGTACAAAACCTGTATGGATGCTATGATTAAACAATGTTGTTAAGGGTTCTCCTAAATCATGGTTAATGTTATTCAGTCTGCATCCAGAATTATTGTCAGAACCCATCGATGGAATATTTTTTTGCTTTAGAAATTGCTTTCAAGACTTGGTCTTGTGTGTTAGCTGGGGGTGGTTCAGTTTTGGGTATTTCATGTTGGATAGACAGAGAAAGACAGGGATAAAGTGTGAAATGAATTATCAGCCAGTAGGCTTAGTTATATCTTTGGATTCTGTAAGGGTAACATTGTTCACAATAAGCTCAGAGGATTGATGCTTAGTCTGAGATTACAAACATAAATAAAAAAATCCTTGTGGTATTCTTTAGCTTGGGTGCTGTTGACCGCTTACTCCTATAATGAAATCAATCTACCTGTATCCAATACTGTACTCTCTGGAGCAACATAGAAGCTTTCTAAACCCCCATCTGTATGTAACAGACATAAAAGGCAATGCTTTGTCACCTGATCAAGAAAACGATATCTAGGAATAACTTTAGATCTCTCACTCTTTTCATAATGCATAATGATACAAAGACACTTCACACACTGAAACTATGCTATAAAACATTGCATTCCTTTCCTTCTCCACTCAACGTGTCTTAGCAAGACATGAACTTAGCATAAAACTGAATATGAACTACCTCTATCAACTTTTCACTCTTGCAGAAACATGCATAAAATACAGACAGCAGTAAACATAATTTGCAGATTTCTCCTACTAGGTGATCAGCGTATTCATCACAAATTGCTCCTGGAGTGTTTTATCTGGTCATCAGCCAATATGTTAACAATGATACTCATCATACTGATCCCTGTTGCAGTAATCTTAGCTATGGGTTTATCCTGCATAGAATATAACAGCTGGTCAGCTTCCAAAGATTCACGGCACCTTCCATGTGTCTAAATTGTCAGTCAGATTGAGCTGACTAAAATGACAGGTTTGGCCACCAAGCCACAGAAGAGGATACTCTTGTAAGGCTTTCGAGGATTGACCATTGGGTTGTGCATTTCATTTGCTGGGCAGGTTAAGTTCCATTTGGCGGAAACCTTCCCTTTTAAAATATTGGTTAACAACCCTTTTCTGTTCAGGAAAGTTATTTTACAGCTAAAAGTTTGCATTTAAATGGACTGCCATTAGTCTGTATTATACTTTTAAATAAGAGAGCTCTTTTCTCCTGTCAGTTTATAGGTTGCTTAAAATAATTGAAAAACATTTTTTCTGTTTAGAAATTGTGATTATTTTACTTTTTGTGGCTGGGAAGGTGTTTTAATGTGCTTTTTACTGTGTTTTATATGAAAAAAGTGACTTTTTACTGGCTTTTGATGGTTGTTTTCCCCAGGAAAGAGGCAGCATTTTGGCTTGACCATACAACAAACTGTCAGCTGCACAGTCAGTCCTTCCTCCTGGAATAAAAAGAGAAAGATAGGCAAACAGCCATTGCTACCATGGCAAGCTAACAATTTGCCACAGCCACAGGTAGATGACTCTTCTGTGGCCATTACTTGTACCTTAAACCAAGTGTATGCTTATGCAATTTTGATTTTCAGATTTTTACCCAGGATCCGTCTGGTGTAGAACCTACCAGCCACTATGGACCAAGGGTTAGCCACATCCTCTACAGATGGTGGAATCAACTCAGTGGGTAAGGGAGAGCCACTCTTGTCAGTACAGGGAGAGGAAACAAAGAAGGGCTCCCTGTTTGGTCAGACTGTTATGCCCATCCCCTGGGGAAGCTGCTGCTGATGTTAATAACAGTGTTGGCCCCATTCTTACTGTCAAAAAGAAACAGAAAATTAAACCTGCAGCTACTCCTCCTCAAACTTCTTGTACAGGAGCAGTAAACTGGGTCTGGTTCAGAGTTTAATTCAGGCTACTGATTCTCCTTATAAAGAAGTTTCTGGTAAAAGAAAGAGGGGTACCTCTTTTCCTGTACAGATTCAAGAATCCAGATAGGAAGATAAAGAAACAGTTACTGAGTTTTCTCTCCAGATTTATTATTCTGACTCCGAGGTTAGCTCAGGTTCTGATTGTCCAATGTGTGGTATTCTCTCTCGCTCTAAGACTAGTTACAGAATGTGCCAGTGTTTTAAGTGGGAGAACACTGAAGTTTCTCAGTCCCTCACAAACTACTATGACCTGACAGAAGGAACTTCCAGAAACTTGACCCATTCCTCTCAGCTTTGCAGGATGCGTATGTTACTCCCTGCAATTTTCCTGATTGTCAGTCAAAGTCAGATAGGATGTACAAAGTGCCTCAATCTTTTAAACTTTTATACACTCTTCCCAAACTGGACCTACCAGCTATAACTTTTGTTAATCCTACTGCTGCTAAGCATTTTGTTAATTCAGATCCTACTCTTTCTGATAAGGATGTGAAGCTTATCAGTACGTATTGGGGAAAAAGTCTATGCGTATGCAACTTTGATTTTCAAATTTTTAATTTACAGACTCATATGTTAATGTTTGTTCTGGCTAATTGTGAAAATGAGGAATGTTTGGTTTGCATAATAATTTAGATACTTCTGTTGTAGAAGGCACTGCTCATTGTTTAAAGTGTGTGTATGTCCCAGCTGATACTTCTTCCAGGGCAATGGCCACTGGTACTGTTTTGTGGAGGTTTGCCTATCTGTATTCTTATAACCTATCATATGATGTTAAAAATGAGATTTAAGTTCTCATTTGGACAGAGATTTAGTTTTTAGCTCCTCTGCTACAGAGGTGACCAAAAATGTATGATGAAAGAGGACAGATAAGCTGATACAGGGAATCTCTAAGATTTATTAGCCCTCCTCTTCCATATTTTCTAAAGGATTCTTTAACCCCTCATCCAATTTTGGCAAAAACAAAATACAACAGACTCCACAAAATGCAAGTAAACAGACACTTAAGAAAAAATGGCAAGGGGGTTCCTAAAAGAATTCTGAAGCCTCCCAAACACCAAGGATAGTCCAACAAGTCACTCCAACAAATCAGAATGATTATTTAAGAGACCTTGCCCTCCAACCCCCAAACCCTGTTAGCCCATTTCCCTTCCAGAGAGTTTGCACCTCCACTTTACCACTTTCCTATTTGGCAACAGATAGTTTCTGAAAATTATTCAGAGGCTACAGTTGACAATGGGAGGAAATCTGTCCTTTCCAGAGGTAATTCCTCATCCTTGATATCAGACTCATATTTCTAGCTGTCCTTCATCACATGCTATCTCATGTTGGACAGAACTAGTTCCTGCTTCCCAGGTGGGGAAGAGATTTTATTCAAGGATATGCCAAAGAAAGAAAATGCTTGGAGACCAGTTCTGGATCTTCCTTTCCTAAACCTGTTTTTGATAGTGCCCAAATTTAAAATGATGTAATTTCACAAACTGTTACTTCTTCCTCTTTCAAGTTTCCTAGTAACACTAGATTTAAAATATGCTAATCATCATATCCCTATTTATTTTTAATGTTTTGTATGTCTATCACATTATCAGTTCTCTACCTTACTCTCTTGACTACCCATTGCACCAACAGTGTTCACAAAGTTTCTAACTCCAGTTATAGCTCATTGTAGGCTACAGGTTATCCTCATTTTTCCATATTTAGATGACTTGCTTATCATTGAAGAGTCAGTGTAACAGCTAATAGGACTGTCTTAAAGGAAAAATTTCTAAAAGGTCAGAAAAAGCAAGCTGAAACAAAGAGAAAGAGAGTGCTATCACATCTTGTTATAGGTTCATAGGTATATTCTAGCCTTATAATCACCACAGCTTTTATTCAGCCTGGCCATGCAAGCCAACACAACTGTATCCCTATGTATCATGGGCGTTTATTACGAAGGGGTAAGTTAGGAAGTTTCTAGAGGTTATATGGGGGGAGGGGTATGTTAATTTTGCTATTACTGTCAGTTGGCCTCTGTCTATCAGAGACATTTGGGCTAGACCTGGGGTAATTTTCTGATTTCCCATTAATTTGTCAAGGTTACACTTAAATCGGGTTGGGGTGGACTCTGTTTCACATGAATGGGGAGACTGTTCCATAGCATGAAGATCCTCTGAAACATATGTCTGCCTCACCAACATGTCTTACTTACATCACAAGCAAAATTAAAACCCTTGGATCTAGTGGTTCTGATGCTGTTCATTTTGCAGATATGCAGAAGGTCCATCAAAGCTTGATCTGACGATACCTTGTACACCAGGCATAGATCACCACTCAGTAAGCTGTAAGAGACCGATTAGGGCTTTAAGATGGTCTGTATAGGACAATGTGTTTACCCTTTGGATTCTCCT
Organism: Protopterus annectens; assembly: GCF_019279795.1. Classification (NCBI taxonomy): domain Eukaryota; kingdom Metazoa; phylum Chordata; order Ceratodontiformes; family Protopteridae; genus Protopterus; species Protopterus annectens. The sequence continues at coordinate 870,688,371 of NC_056729.1, forward strand.
GGTAAGGAATCTTTGTGGGTATTCCAACTGTTGCATATGTCTTGTCAGGTACATGCTGAAGATGGCATTATACTAAGTGATGCATCTGATAAGGGCTGAATAATATGGCATGATGAGTTTTGAAGCCTATATGCCATGCTCTTACTTATAAGTTGGGTGACACAAAATTATTTTCTTATTAACCTGGGTACATGTTGGTCAAAGGCCAGATTACTGTCTAAATTTGTTCCCATATCCCTGTCTGCTTAGCTCTTAGGGGTGTCTTATCGATGGAGAAATTGGCCTGGGTGGCAGTTTTCCCCAATGCATTTCTTGGCATTGTGTTTTCATCTGTGACTTTGGCACTAATTATTTGTCTGTGAGTTAGATCCTCTTGTAAGATATTTCTGTCATGGGGTAAATCTATGATAGGTCCCAATTTGCAGTCATCTACAAACATGGTCAGCCAAAGGCTCTTGGAATTCGCTTTGACCTCGGAGAAGTAGATGCCAAATATGAACAGTCCCAGCATGGATCCCTGACATACAGCACTGGTGAACAGTCTCTTACTGGAGGTGGTCTCACCAATCCTGACTTCCTGGGTCCTGTCTGTGATCCAGCTGGCAATACAGCAAGTCATGTAGGGGTTTATGGGTTTATGTCTAGTTTAGTGAGTTTGTCGACTATACCCAATTGGGGTATTGTACCGAACACCTTAGCTGGGTCCCAGTAGGTGATGAGCACCATTTTTCACTCATCCATTGCCTTGGTGGCTTTAGTCACCAGATTTAGTAACTATGACCTTCCCTTGACAAAGCCAAACTGGGTTGGGTCAAGTGTCTGAAAGTTGCCCATATCTTTGTTGATCATTTCCATGATAGGTCGTTCCATGGCTTTGCATGTTAGACTAGTACATTTGTAGTTTCCAAGGTCGGTTGATGGTCCACCCTTGTGAAGTGGGATAATTGTTGCAGTCCTTCATTCACATGATACAAAGTCTGAGCTACATTTTTCAGCCAGCAAATGTTCTATGTTGCTCTGCTCAGTGAAGGTGGCACAACTGAGCAATATTTCAGCACATTGATGTGTGCTGGTTTTGGACATAGCTGTGGAAGGAATTGTGGTTGCCTTTAGCTTATGAGGCTGTCGTGACCTCGTAAACCATGAAGTATTCCCAAGCTCACTTTAAATATCCAGGAGAAAGCCAAACAGTTCTTTAGCAGTTTTGGTGGTCTTCCAAAGGGATCCTTTGCTAATGAGGTTCATTCCTCAGGGGTAGGCAGTGTCACCAACAAAATCATCTGCATTTAATAAAGGAAAAGATTGTGGGAGTGAATGAAGTGACCAGAAGAGATACTCATTGTGTACAGCTTTTTTTTAAACTGGTTCAGACTTTTGTGCTCCTGGCTGAGAAATGCTTTTCAACCAGTGCCTGGGAAATTCATTAGGGACCTATTCTGACCCCAACCCTCACAATCAAAGAGATCATGGAAATGGAACAGGTCTGTGCCAAGAAATCCTGCTTTCATACTCAGCAAAGACCACAAGGGGACTTTCTATCTTGACATGTGTACTGTTATTTCTGGCTTAACACCCTGTCTGAACTCTAAGCATACTAGTGGTGATCTGCTTCTGCCATGTTTAAGTTGATAAGGAGCCTAAGGTGCTTCAGAGTCATCCAGAATAATTTTACTTTCTGATTGGTATCTTAAGCTAGTCCTAAAGACAATGCAAACTTTTTTATTTTGATCCTGGATTGTCATCCTTTTGAATGCATTGTTCAAGTGTGCTTGAACAGAGAGAACCCACAGTGTGAAAGTAGCTGACTAAGTCAGATTGCCGTCCAGTCACGAGTGGAGTCCCACAGGGTTAGGTCCTGGGTCCTCTCCTGTTTGGTATTTACCTCTCTGAATTCCAGGCCAACACAAAGGGAGTCTGGCTGACAAAGTTCACAGATGATTGCAAGTTGGGAGCTATTATTAACTCCCCAAGTGATGTTGACATCCTACAGCAAGGCCTCATTGAGACCAACGACTGGTGTCAGAACCATGGCCTTAAGCTCAATCCAAAATGTGTTGTCATCCCCTTTGGGAAAAACCCAGTTCCCTTGAATTACCACATCGATGGTAGTCCACTGAACACAGAAGGCATTATAAGAGATCTGGAACACAGATTGACAGCAATCTCTCTTTTCACCACCACATTGCCAGTGTGGTCAGAAAGTCCTTCTATGTGGCAAATCTCATTACTAAGGGTTTAGCATCCAGGAAGAAAGAAGTTATTGTCTTCCTCTACTCTTCCCTCATTAGGCCAGTCATCGAGTACAATGCCCCATTTGGCATGTACCTCACTAGACACCTGAAACAACTGGAGAGGCCACAAAAGTACCTCAATAGGAGGATCCTAGGCCTTAAACACTTGTCCTATATGGACAGACTCAAAAAACTCCAACTTTTCTTTATCTCATATCGCCTACTTAATGGCGATCTCTGCTTGGCTTACAAAACCATGTCTGACCCAGCTCTGTTAGAAATGCTACATCTAAAGAAATCCCAATCTCTCTGCACCACACACTCCAGAGACCTCTACCTCATTTCCGCAATCAATAGACCATGCTGGAGGGACAGGTTCATAACCCAGAGACAGCCCATGCTATGGAACAGACTTCTCATACATGTCAAACAGAGCACTTCACTGGCCCGCTTCTAGAGGAATCTTGATGAGTGGATGGGAAATAGAAAATTCACTCCAGTGGCTCTACTCGACAGAGGAACTGAGAACTAAGGTCGGGCGGCACGATGCAAGGTTAATCCTATAGGCTAGGCTGTAAAAGCTCCACGGCCATTAGCCTAGTACACACCTATGAACCTTGCAGTGGTGAGCAGCAACTCTGGCAGTTATAACTAGTGTCTCCAAGTTCTTTTTCTAAACAGTTGTTGGAATATGCCAGGATTAATCTTGAACTTTTATAGTTGTTTTGGCGCTTTATTTTTTCCTGGCACGACTACTCTGTATACTGGTTCTAAAAAAACAAACCGCTTGCTCTACAGAGATTTGTGTGTAATAACACAGAGCCTTAGGGGTTTTCTGTGAAATAGCTTAGTTGGTATACAAGTCTTAACCTCTTAAAACATTAGGTCACAGATGCAAATTAGCTAGTTGGAATGTGAAAGGGGCATCTTCAGCAGTTAATGCCATAATGATCTTGAAGCATGCAAGTACATTTCATGAGGCTGTTATCCTTTTGCAAGAAAGAAAAACTAAGCAGGCATGGGCTGATTTCTTTATAAAAAATGTAAGGGAGCTATGACCCTTGAGTTGTGCCACCTCTTCTAACAGCATGGTTGCTAATAAGTAAATCCTTGAGATTGACAGCAGTAAAAGAATATAAAGATAGGCTATTGCTGGGTAACGTCTACAGACCAATGTGGACTATGTAGAGCCCTTAAAGAGTTTTGTATCTATGGTTTACTGCCTAACATCATCTGGGGGTGAATTTAAAGAGGTAGTGGATCCTAAGTTAGATAGGCTTCCTCTACAGCAATACAGGCTCCAGAAGGTAGCACATGAAATTCAGCTGATGAAGGATGTTCTACATGTAGAAGTATGGCATCTTTTTAATCCTGCTAAGAAAGACTACACTTTGTAAGGTCCTCAGGCCATGGTAGCCAGTAGGCATATGTGGTTCCTGAGTAAAGAGACAGTGCGTCTTGTAAAGGAAATTGGTACTGTTATTGTACCCCTTTCTGTCCATAATCCTGTTATCCTCACTTTAAGCTTCACTGTTGTGTCTGATGGGGTGAAACAGTAGTGACCTGACCCACTGTTAGTGCAGGACATACAGCTCATGCATAGGGATAGCCCATGGATAAAGGAGTACTTGGAGAGCTCTAAGAGACAGGACATTAACAGTGCAGCTAGATGGGGGTACTATAAACTGAAACGTAGGCAGTGGAATATGAAAGAAGTTAGAAATAAAAAGATGGAACAGCATCAGCTACTCTGCGCTCTGTTAAACAAAATTCAGAAAAAGACAATCAACCTGAGTCAGGTTGCCTCTGATAAGATGGGCCCATTTCAACAAATGAAAGGGGTTCATGTAAGTTACTGTGAAGCAATGGAAAAAGAGATTGAGACTAAATAATAGGAGGGGCAAAACTTTTCTACTGGGTTAAAGGGCTAACTAATCACAAACTTATTAAACAAGTGTCCTGAATGTCTTAACAATATGGCCATCCACTCCTTATGCAACTGTAATGGGGACTTGGTTACAAACCCCCTATAGATGAAACTGTTGTTGCTGGCATCTTGCCCCTATGTAGTTACTAAGGGGTTTCTTAAAACATCAGAGGAAATGTTAGCTTACCTATCACAATTTAATTTGCCTTCCCTCACCCTCCACAGAAGAACCTTTTTGCCAAGCCCATTTCTAGACCTGAGATTAAAGCAGCCATCAAGGCTTTAGCAGTGGGTAAAGCTCTGCGGCTTGATGGGTTTACTGCTGAATTCTAGAAGAGGTTCAAGGATGACTTGGCTGATAGGCTAGCTAATATTTTTTTTTAACATGCATAGAGTCAGGCTCCCTCCGGGATGAGTTGATTAGAGCCAAAGTTATGCTTCCTAAGCCTCAAAAGGATCCTCTTGATCCCAACAACTGTTGGCTGATCTCTCTTCTCCAAGTAGTTTTTAAAATTTATGCCAAAATATCGGCTTTAAGACTTGAGAAAGTGATGCATGTTGTACATAGCCCTAATCATCTGGGTTTTGTCAAGGACCATCAGAGTACAGTTCTCCTTGTCATGCTTTGGCTCAACATGCAAAAACTTCATGACAATAACTCTAGGATTGGAGCCACACTCATACTTGATTTTGATAAGGAATTTGACTCTGTACAATGGAAATTTGTGTGGAGGGCTCTAGAGAAGTTAGGGTTTCCATTAGAATTTTTATACTTGTAAACTGTTATATAAGAATCCTACTGCCCAAGTCTCCTCCAGCTATAAACTATCAGTGATTGTTGAGGTCAAGGGTGGAAACCAACAGGGGTGTCCATTATGTCAATATTTGTTTTGGTAGCTACAGCATCAGATATTGTCCTTAGGAAGAAGCACTCTGATAAGGGCATTCATCAATTCCTGGCACCTCCTATCAGTCTGGTTTGCAGATGACTGCCTTCTCTCGCTAAGCAATCCAGTACAGGACATAAAGCCCTTGGTCCTTGCTTTAGATGAATTTGCTCAATTCTCTGACTTTGTTGTAAATACTTCAAAATCAGCTGTATTTCCACTGAACGTACAGAACACACAGCTCCTGCAGGGCTGCCAAGATTTACCAACCCCCTTTTCAGCTTGGTGCCTGAATTTGGGGAATTGGATGGACCTTGGCCCTGCTAAACTAGTACATGATAATGCCATCCCCTTTTTTAGTATGCATTAAAAAAGATTTTCAGCTGAAACATTACAATATGCCTTTTTTGCAGAGGCTGCAAGCTGTCAAGATGTTCTTGCTACCCCCATGTATTATTGCAAGTAATATGACATGTATCCAGTATTACCTTCTCAAAAATAACTTCTAAATGTCAAAAACTCATAGGCAAGACATCCAGCATTAGCTGACAAAATGTATGTCTAAGTACAGAGTTTTTTTTTAGCTTGCTCATTATACTAGCCTATCATAAAGAATGACAGGCCTTTCAGCCAAGAGAGCTAGGGAGCAGCCCTCTTTGATTTGGGTGTTGCCGGACATCCTGGTAGTCAGGACAACCCCTTTAAGGAAGCCTTACACTCCTTCCTAAAAGACTTGGGACCCTGGTGGTATGATGTCTGGTATTTAGCTAAGGGTGTGGTTAGATGGCCAAATCACCAGACAGGACACAAAAATGTCCAGCTTTGGTATAATAACGAGCTGTTAATACACAACCATCCATTACTTTGGCTGAGTTGGGTACAGGCTGTCATTTACTATACTCGCATCAGTTTTATATCCCTATGGAGGCTATGATGTCATATAATGCATTAAAATCTAGTTATCCTGCAGTGTCAATCAGTTGGTGGCAGTATTTACAGATGTCTATGAAAGTTAGATGAATAGGGTATCCTGCAGGATCCTTAAGGGAGCAGAAAGATGGTAGGTTCAGCCCCTTACTGACTTCCACCAAGTCATTCTACTTAATGGAACAGGAGCACAAGGAGCTATTTATCATGCTCCTCAAAGAGAAATGGGAGCTTCAACTCCAGAAATTGCTGTCAGCAGACAATGGGGTAAACGTGTTCTAACCCTCACTGACCCATGCTTACCAGTGCTAGATGAATTTACATTGGCTAACATGGTCCACATGTGGCAAGTAAACTACCCTGGGACTGGGTTCTGCCAATGCTAGAAGTCTGATAGGGTGGAGATGTGGTGGGCCAGTAGCCACCTAACTTTATATGGATGGATGTGCCCGGGGATTAAGAACATGTAGGATAAATTGAAATCTGGTATACAATGACTGCTCTTTACATATCACTTACATAAGTTTATCTTTTCTAATTGACACGAATACAGTCTAAGTGTGCATACCCCAACTACAATTAAGTACTGGATCACAAGTGTAGTTTCAACCCTATAGGGGCTAATGTTTACATATTGGAAGGTCACCCCATGAACTGGGTTACATGTTCTTGTACAATAGCTGATAAGCTTAAGGGCTGGCATAATAAGCATCCTAATATTTAATTTTGGTCTGGAATTGTTTATTTATTGCATTTGTTTACTGGGAAAGTCCACTGGGTTTAAAAGAGCCCATTTTCGGTGGAGGCCTGAGAAGAAAACCTCCAACAAGAACATAGATGCAGAAAAAAGAATTAAGCATTAATTGGTACAAAAGTGGAAACAGTGTTACACATAGTGGTTACAGTAATATATACAGAATAGATACATAAGTCAGGAATTTAGCTGGTCTGATTACAATAACATACACAGAATATATACATAAAAGCAGGAATTTAGTTGGTTGCCAGATGAATTTAGAATGGTAAAAATGGAGATAAATTAATCAGCATTATTGTACCAGTATCAACAACTGATGAAAGAAAAAAAATAATAAACACGGAGAAAGTATCATCAGTTACTATTAGTAAAAAGCATAGGGATTTAGTTGTAATATAAGGAGAAGGAAGAGGTTAGGTTATAGAGCAGGTGCATAGCCAGGAAGAGTTGAGATGATTTTTCAGTGTTTGCTTGAAGGTGGTGGTGCTGCCTGTGTTTCTTATAGAAGGAGGAAGCGAGTTCCATAGTTTGGCGACGGTGGAGGAGCAGAGCAGTTGACCAGCCGGTAAGGTGCGCTTTTCTACTTTTAAAAGTAGTTGATTTTCAGATCTTAGTTGCCTGCTGGGTTAGTATTTGGCAAGTAGAGTTGAGACAGCAGGAGTCTGTTGGGTCTGTAGATTATTTTGTGTGCTGGGTGAATGAGATGGTGGGGGAATTCCAACCAGTCTAATTGTTTCAGTGACTTACAGTGGTGGGATGAGAATTTGGCCTTGTTGGCAAATTTGGCTATTTATCAAGTTTGGATTTTGTAGAATTGTGGATAGTTGTGAGGAGAGGGGCACCATAAATGAGAGGGTAATAAACATGCAGTTGCAAGGGTTTGTCTAGTAGAGAGCCTAAGAAAGTGCTGGTGCCTGTACGGCATATCAAGCTTTTGGTGTGTTTTTTGATGTTACTGTTTATGTCAAAAGTTTCTTTTTTCATCTATAATAAAGCCTAGTAAATTTAGTGTGTGAGACAACTCTATAGCGGGTATGGTTTGGGCTGTATACTGAAATTTTTTTTCTAGGGGGAGTGTTTTTTAGGGGTAAAAATTACTAGTTTATTTTTTTTGGATTTAGGGCAAGATGATTGTTAAGCATCCAAGATTCAGAAGAGGTGAGGCATTCTGGGAGATCTGCTGGAGTTCATAGCTGGAATTTGCAGTGCATATTATTGTAGAGTCATCAGCATACTGGATTACTGAGCATTGTGGGAGAGTGGTGTGAAAGTTCTTAATAAAGATGCTAAATAAGATAGGACTAAGTATGGAGCCTTGGGGTACCCCTGTAAAAGTATTGAGGAAGGGAGAGTAAGATGTTGCCATTTGGTGGATTGCTGCCTATTGGAGAGAGAGCTATTGAACCAATGTAGGGTAGGTTGGGAAATGCGGTTAGAGAGGAGGATAGTGTGGGAAATGGTATTGAAAGCTTTGGAGAGGTTGAGGAAAAGAGAACCGATTATTTTACCAGAATCCCGTGCTCGGTTAACTGCATTGAGGAAGGAGAGGAGGGCTGTAATGGTGATGTGCCCAGGTCTGAAACCATGCTGAGTGGGTGACAGAATTTGATTTCAAGCAGGTGGATGAGGAGTTTGGCATGGATGCATTTTTACAGTATTTTAGAAAGGGGTGAGAGAAAAGCTATGGCTCGAAAGTTTGTGGTGTCTGTGTTGGTGCCGCCTTTGTGTAAGTGGAGAATGAATGCTTTTTTACAGATGTCTGGGACAAGGGACTCTTTAATTGATCTGTTAATGAGTATGCTGATGGGATAAGTTATAGAGTTTGCAGCTAGGTGCAGGAAGTGTGGGGGTAGACAGTTAGGGGCTAGAGCACAGGATTTAAGCTTAAGTAAAAAGTTTTTTTATTGTGGCAATGGGTATGGGGGAGAATTTTAGGTTAGAGTTGTGTGTAGGATTGTATTCTGGGATGGTTTGGTCATTAGCTGTCTTAGTGGTGGTGGTGTTAACTATAGGAAAGGTGGTGGTTAGGTTAGCTATGGTGTCAATGAAGTAGAAATTGAAGAGGGTGGCAAGTTCAGTGGAGGTTTTGTGTGAGTCATGGGATGGGTTGCTTTGAGAACCTGGATGTAATAGATGGTTGATGGAGGAGCAGAAATTTTGGGGATTATTTTTATACTGGCTTTGTAGGTGGAGACATTGGGCTTTTTTATCACTGGTTATTAGACATCTTGCCTGGTTATGGAGCTGTTTGTATTGTATTAGAGTTGCAGGGTCTTTGTTTTTCTGCCATGCATATTTTTGCTTTTATTAAGTGGTTTCATAAACACCAAATCAAGAGACCTAAATAGTTGTTATAGTTTCATAGGTTGGTACTAGCCTATCAGCCCTAGGGCCTATACAAGCCTAGCCATAACAATTCCCTGGCTATTTCTTCCCACACTATTTACTTCCCTGGACCCCTGCCTGGCAGGGCGACTGACGTGATCCCCGGGGTGAATTTCCTTTCTCCCATCCAATCATCAAGGTTCCTTTTGAAGAGGGCCAAAGAGGTACTCTGCTTGACATGTATGGGCAGTCTATTCCAGAGTCTGGGGAGTCTCTGGGTCAGGAACCTATCCCTCCAGCATGTTTTGTTTATTGTGATGAGAAGAGATTTAGATCCCTGGAGCATGTGGCTCTGAGGGATTGGGATTTCTTTAAGTGTAGCATGTCAAACAGCTCTGGGTTTGACATGGCCTTGTATGTTAAGCAGAGATCGCCTCTGAGTAGATGATATGCGACAGAGTATAGCTGGAGGTTTTTAAGGTGGTCAGCGTAGGGCATCTGCTTTAGGCCTGTGATTGTTTTAGTGAGGTATTTCTAAGGCCTTTCCAGTTGTTGCAGATGTCTTGAGAGGTACATACCAAATGGGGCGTTGTATTCTATAATGGGTCTAATGAGGGATGAGTACAGTGGGACAATGACCTCCTTTTTTCTGGATGAAAAGCCCTCAGTGATGAGGTGTGCCACATAGAAGGATTTCCTGACTGTTGTGGCGATGTGGTTATCGAAGGTGAGACCACTGTCCACCTGTGTCCCTAAGTCTCTTATCACACTTTCGGTGTTTAGTGTACTTCCACCTATGTGGTAATTCACGGGTACATGTTTTTTCCCAAAGGGGATAACTATACATTTCTTGGCATTGAGCTTGAGCCCATGGTTCTGGCACCAAGCATCTGTTTCTGTGAGGCGCTTTTACAGAGTATCCACATCATTTAGGGATTCAATAATGGCTCCCAGTTTGCAGTCATCTGCAAACTTTGTTAGCCAGAGTCCCTTAGGCTTGTCCTGTACTTCAGAGAAGTAGATGCCAAACAAGTGCGGTCCCAGGACTGAACCCTGAGGTACTCCACTTGTCTGGAGCTGGATTTGGAGTCGGCTACTTTTACAGTGTGGGTTCTGTCAGTAAGCCAGTTGGCAACCCATTGGGTGATGTAGGGATTAATGCCCAGCTTAGTAAGTTTATCTATGATTCCAGAGTGGGGGATGGTGTCAAAGGCTTTGGCAAGGTCTAGATAGATTGTGTGGACCACCTTACTCTTGTCCATGGCTCTGGAGACAGATTCGAAGAAGTCAATCAGGTTCAGGAGACAAGATCGGCCCTTCATGAACCCAAACTGGGTGAGGTCCAGTGTTTGAAGGTTGCCAATGTCTTTGTTTATATGTTCCATGATAATACGCTCCATGGCCTTGCAGATAAGGCTCGTCAGACTGATGGGACAGTAGTTTCCGGGATTCAAGGTGGATCCCCCTCCCTTGTGGAGTGGGATAACTGTAGCTCTGCGCCACTCAGTGGGCACGAAACCTGAGGTGAGGCTATGATTACACATGACACTTAGGTGAGGTGCCAGTTTATATTGTAGTTCATGTAATACATAGCCCAGGATGTCATCTGGTCCCATGGATGCTGTATTCTTAGCTTTGGAGAGTGAGTTATTTAACTGTGTGGCCATTATTACCGGAATTTGGCAATCTTCCAGTATTGAGATGGGCCGTTTGGGGGGTGAAGTTGGCACTGAATCAATATGCCAGGACATTGGCAATATCTTTGGGATCAGTATATTTAATGCCATTCTGTTTTAGCTCAGAGCAGATCTGAGCATTGCCATTTAGATTCTTGACATAGTTATAGAATGCCTTGTGGTTGTCTTTGGAATTTTTGGCAATTTTATTTTCATAACTAGCTTTGGAGGATTTTATGAGGGATCTCAGATTCTTACTGAGGCTGGTAAGGGAGTTCTTTGCATCCTGGGATTTTCCTCTTTTCTGCAACAGTTTCTTCCTTTTGTTATAAAGTTTGTTTATTGCAGGGGACCACCAGATTGGCTTCCTTTTTTTGGAGGAGAGCATCTTGGTTCTATTTGGGATGGCACGATTCATGCATGAGTGGATGTGCTTGTACAGTGCCTTAGTGTAGGATTCAGCAGTCAAACTTTCAGTTCCCATCTGCATGGGTGTCATGAAGTTTGTCAATTCTAACTTGACTAGCATGAAGTTGGCTTTGGAGAAGTTTTTTATGGAGGTTTCCTTACTGGGGAGTGGGGGTGGGATGTGGATGTTAAGGGTAATTAGCCTATGGTCAGACCTGACTAACGACGGGGTGACCATAGGTGTGGAGCATTGATTTCCAATGTTGATAATGACCAGGTCTAGGATATTGGAGCCCCTGGTGGGACTATGGATTAGTTGATCCAGGGCATTGGAATTTATGAATTCCAAGAAACGTTGGGCAAAGGTGTTGGTACACGAGTAGTTTTCCCAGTTAATGGCAGCGTAGATAAAATCACCCAGTATTAGGGTGTTTGGTTCTATCTTAATATTTTCCAGTATGTTTAGAAAGGTGTAGTGATAATCTTGGGGCATGGTGGGGGATCTGTAGCAAGCTACAATTTGGATTGCAGTTTTACCTAGTGTTAGTTGCACCTGGAGAATTTCAGATGCAAAATTAATAGAATATGCTGGAGGACAGGAATGTATCACAGAGATTATTCACTGTTATGGAATGGAAAGGTCTTCTACTCCACAAAGAGTACTTCCCTTACTCTACTCAAAAGGCATTTTGGACAAAATGATGGGTAGCATCAAATGCACCTCTACTCCGGCCCTTACAGATAGGGGAAACATATAATTATGCTGACATATATCTGTCGAGCCCACCTTTGGATATTCATATTGTAAAATATATGGGTTGATAATTGCCATGATAATGTAGGGCTAGGCTTTTTAAGACCCTCACAGATCAATAGCCTAGTAATTGCCTATGAATCTGCAGTCGCATGTATGTGTGCTTAATTGCTTTTCCATTTTGTCACACTGAATGTTCTCCTTTGTTGATTCATTAGATAGCATCTCCATTTTGCTATGCCAAATGTTTTCTCTGTGACTTTCTGCTCTTTTTCTATCTTTCACATCTAATCTTTAATTTCAGTTTCAGGTGGTATTCTGTTCAGGATATAAACTTGCTAATGGCAGTAGTGATTAGTCTATGGCAAGGAATAAGCTGCTGTTGTTTCTCAAAGCTGTCCATTATTTGGCTGGAGTTCTAACAGCTTTCTTATTGTTTTTTTCACTTTTTCTCTTCAGCTTAACAGTGCTTGATACGGTTCATCTGACATTTTGCCCAATACTTCAGGAAAGCTGAGTTAAAGCAAATGTGCTGAAAAGGGATTTGATGACACATTTGGGCTTAAACTCCACTTAAAAACATGAACATACTTGATTCTTTTAGCATTTATTGTCATCTTGGTGTTTTCTGTACTGTATTGCTTATTTTATCACATTTTTACAGTTTGGCTAAAGTTGCTGGCTTTGTGCCTTAAACACTTAGGGAACTGTTATTGTATCAGACCGCTCTCCCTCAAGTCAATCAAAGTGTTCTCCCAGTGATTTTTTTCCCAGTTTTTTATCTTTATTTTACAATAAATAATAGTTTCAGTACAATAAAAGTTTACATTGTATGTTTTCCCGTTGCCTAGTTGAGTATATAATATAACCTCCAATTTGTTATTGAGTGTTCTCCTTTGTTAATTTGTTAACATTTCCATTTTGCTAAACAGTCTTTTCCCTGTGAACTTCCTCTCTTTTTTCCAAACTTTACATTTAGTTTTGCATTACATAATAGTTTCAGTTAGTTTTCTGGTTATATGGTAAGCTTTTTGAGGACGACAATGATTATTCTGTGGCAGATAATAATTTGCTGCTGTTTCTCAGGTGGACATTATTGGTCGGAGTTATAACTGCTTCCTTACTGGTTCTTTTACCTTTTCTCTTCAACTTAACAGTGGAGTAAGCAGGACAGTTTGACCCCAAATAAATTTTGTTTTAAGTAATTAATAAAATACACAGTAATTAAACTAACAGTCTATGATTTTCAAATATATTTTATTTTCTATAATGTTAATTTATTTAATTGATCATTTAATAGGTTAATATAAATTTAATTAATAACCAGTTTTAACATATTTAAAATAAAAAACTAAGCAGCATTTCAATTAAATATTTAATTTTATAATATGTTAATGTTAATTTATTTAATCTATTATATATGTTAATATTAATTTTATCAATAACAAGTTTTAACATGTTTAAAATAAAATCAATTGTATTTTCAAATCTTGAAGTTAATATGCTTTTTAATATTTTAAGTAAGCTCATTATGAAAATTGTGAGCATCTTCATATAGGTATTCTAAATTTGTGTGATTGGCACAATCCCTTGCTAATGTTAGTAGTCTTTGATAATTTGTTTGACATTTTTCCCTTTTTTGGTGGTTCTGCTCAGCTAATAAATGCTTTGTATTCTTGATCTCTTTCACATTGAATTTTATGAATACCATCTATAAAATGCCAAATTGTTGGATGATCTACTCCGATTTTTGTTTGCATTCTTCTATGAGCAGCTTCCACATAGCTGTTGGTTTGATGTTCCCCGTTTAAGGTTCTTTCAAACACTGACCAAATATTTGGAGGAAACATTGTTTTTTCTCTTATTCCTCTGCAATTTGGACGTGCAAGATAGTTGTCCTCAAACCAGTTTAGAACTGGTTGCAGTGTTTCAAGTATGTAGTCTGCTAAATCCTCCATGGCATTCTCTAGTTCATCTGGTGGTACAAAAGCGAGTGCGAGAATCATTCACGCTTGAAGTACAAATTCACTATTGGTGTTAAACTGCCCCAGAAGTCCTTCATGTGATAACTTTTTCACTGTTTTTTACCAGGTGGAAAAAGCATCCATGGTTTTCTGGTTTTGGATAAGTTGTTTTAACAACATTTAGTACAGCAACGTGATAATCTGTTGAAATTGAATTTGGTAAGAGGTTTGGCCAAATGTTTTGTATTGCTTGAAACACTGTATCATAAGCTTCTTTTCACTTGTCTTGTAATAGACAGTAAGCTATTGGTTTAATGTAGCTGCTTCGCTCACTCGTTACATACAAATAGTCTTGGTGCTATTTTGAGTATTCCATCTATGAATATTTTTTTTAATTAGATGGCTCCATGTATGAGTTGTTTCATGGGCAAATATTAAAATTATTTTATCTCCTTCTCCGGAGTTGAATAGAAGGAAATTCTCATTTTCTCCATATATTTTACTTGAATTATTATGGAGGCTAAATCAAATGTTTGTACTGGAGTTGCATTCTTTTTTTTCATGGTGCCATTATTTGGCAGTTTACCTTTCACTGCTTCTAATGTTCCTTCTATTGCAGTATTAATGATCACTCCTAGAATTTCAATTGTATCTTCAGCTTATTGTTTGAGGGATGTTTTTATCTTCTCAACTTCTATTTCTGATATGTCGTTTCCGTGACTGTGTTAATTTAAGATATTGAGTACTTCATTTGTAGATGGTCTTGCATGAAGTCTGGCTTTACAGTTATATGATGATCTTTTGTCACATCTCCAAATTTTATTGTCTTATCATGGTTGTACTTTGCAAAAGAGCACAGATATCCCTCATAATTTTTTTTTAGATTTCTTTTTGAAGTAATTTTTGACATCTTTCACCATCTATGGTCAAGCCTTCTGTTATGTTTTTTTTTTTCCCCATGCCTTTCAGTTTTTTATTGATGTTGTTTTAATAGCATCTGAGAGGTGGCAATAGATATATTTTCTATTTTATTGGTATGTCTTTTATTGGATGTGATTCTTCTTCTATTTGTCCTTTTTTGGATTTAATAATTTACTCTTTTTTTCTCTGAAGATTATTCCCACTTCATCTCTTTTTTCTTGTACACTTATTTGATATGTATTTATTTTATCTATTTTTTTTTTTTTTGGTGTTTGTGTGGGAAACACAACTACTGTTTATGATTGCACAGTTACCATGAGGAAAAGTATTTAGATTACAAAATGGCCCAGTGGCTCCTATCTGCATTTTACTCTCTTGTTTTTAATCTATATTCTAATGAGATGATTTGTGAGTTTTAGCTGACTGGGCTATTTCTTTGTTTCATTGGTATTCTGTTAAAAGATTACACTGAAACTCCTTTTCTAGTTTAAGATGCTGTGTGCTGCTGTAGGCAGTTAGTACTTTTCTGTTAATGGCATGTATGATTATATTCTTGTCTTGTTTGCTCAAATATGTAATTATATATAAATATGTAATATTTTATGTAATGTTTTTGAAATTTTTTCTAATTACATTGCTTACTTAAAAAAGTTATTTTCTTTGTCATACTGTTTGCATTTTCATTTTGTAAACTTAATTATGAAACTCATATTTTTTTCCACCATATCTATGTGTTTTTTAAGTTATTCATGTATAAATGCTGGAAATGTACTATTAACTCAGGTCAACTCATCCAGGGTCAAAATGGCCAAGGGCGAATCATCCGGTGTCAAATCTGTGAGGTCAAAACATCCCATACCCACAGTGGGTGGGTAGAGCAATGATTTTGTGAGTTGCAGTCTCTTTCAGTTTCAGAATCTCTCTTAGGAGCATTAGTTACTTGCTGTTCTAGTTAAAGCAGTATAAATCATAGAGTTAAGCAGCAGTACATTGTTGCACATCTAAAGCCAATCTCATCGACCAAATTATTTACTGCCTACCTGGTTTTCAAGATTGAAACATCTTTTTTACAAACATTTACTTTACCCCTACATCAATATCTTAACTAGTAGACAAAATGCTATTATCTTTTCTTATTTACCTAACAGACCAACTTTATAGCTAGGCTACACTAGAATACAGACTGCACACTGTTAACTTAGTACTCAAACTTTAATCCACAACGACATTTTTTTTTTCTTGAACTAATATTTTAACCCAGGAACTGAAACTCTATTATATTCTTTTATTCTTCCCGGACAAACTCATCTTCTAAAGCTTGCTAGATGTCACTGTAATGCTTCTCGCCACATAACCTAAGCACACCATATTCTGTCTCTGTCTAATAATGTTCTTACTGTCTATATCCCTGTATGTGTATTACCTTAAGACAACTCACTTGCATACAGTGTATATATCTTCTCAACACATAAGCTCATTTCATCTTCATTCAGCAGTATAATGTAAAGAAATTCTCATACTAGATGCTTAACTATACTTACTTTTTTTGTACAAATTGTCTCGCTGCACTCTGGCACTCTATCTGTAGTGCCTAAATTAATTTTATTGCTGAACTTCTCCATAGGCTGAGAAAGAAATTGGTCATTTGTGATCAGTGCTCTATCCCAGCTATAATTCAAATAAATAAATACATAAACAAATGAACAAACATACCTCACATCCTTTGTCAGAATGGACTGTCTGCCAGCTAGTTTATCCTCTGTTACCATAATCATAGCACTTAGCAATGTAAGAGTTACCTGATGCCCACAGATATAGTACAGCTGTGTAAAATTTCACATTGCTGCAATAGCCTTTGGCTATATAGGTTGTATCCTGCCCAGCATACAACCACCTGTAATTTTCACTGCTGAATGGCTATCACCTTGTCGGGAAATCAGCAATCAAGAGTGTAGACATATTCAGGACCTTTTTGTCCGGAGAGAGAGAGAAAGTTTACTCATCCTGAACCTCTACAAGATATAATCTGTAACAATTACATCCCATGACTAACTATATGAAGAAGTAGGGGAAGGAGTGTGGGTGCAGCTGCTGTAACAGTGAGGAATTCAAACATCTGTTGTTATGGTAAGTGGAACTTGCATAACTGTACTATGCTCATATTCTCACTGTGGTAGTAGCCTTTGGCTGTGTGGGTTCAGATCTAAGCTTATCTAACATGGAAGGAGAAAGGATAAGGGTCCAGTAGCCCCTGGAGAATGATCCTAGCAAAGCCAGGCCTAGATATGGAAAAGTAATGCTTTGTAAAAGTATGAAAAGAGGACCATGTAGCTCATAGGTGTAGTACGTTAGGCTTTCGTCCCCACAGGCCTTTTTAAGTCTAGTCATGCTTCTGAAATATATATATATATATATATATATATATATATATATATATAACAAGTTCTGGTAGCATAAGATTATTTTAAGGGGGTACATGTAGGCTAGGACTTGGGTGGTGAAACATTTACAGGCTGCCTTTGTCTCTCTTAGAATCACAGGTGCCAGACCAGGGGTAAATTTTTGATTCCCCATCCACTGGTGTATGTTACATTTGAATTGGGTTAGGGAAGAACTTTGCTTTGCATGGATGGGAAGCCTGTTCTAGAGAACGTGTAGTCTGAGACACATACCTGTCCTGCCAACATGTCCTGTTTATGTCACAGACAAGGTTTATGTGACTAGCTAGGATAATTCTGATGCTATTTGTTTTGTGGATATGCAGCAAGTTCATCAAAGTGGGATCTGAGAATGCTTTGTAGGCCAGGCATAGATTGGCTCTCAACATTCTGTGGTAGACAAGAGTGCAGGAATAAGGCTTTGAGGAGATAAGCATAAGACATGATGCTTATTGTCCTGTATTCATTTTGTGAGGAGCCTTTGTGGATGGTCTAGTTATTGCATGTGCCTGGTCAGGTACATAAGACATGATTGGGCTGATGATGGCCAAGTACAGTGGTGCAATGATGTCCTTCAAGCTAGATGCCATGCCCTTGCTTATATGTTGGATAACATGGAATAAATTCCTTACTACAGCAGATGCAAGATGGTCAAAGACCAGGTTATTGTCTATATGCTTTCCCAAGTCCCAGACTATTAGGTCTACTATTAGGGGTGTGTTAGCATTGTGGTCATTTCCAGGGGTAGCTGATTTCTCAAAAGATACTATTATGTATTTCCTTGCATTGAGTTTTATACTGTAGCTCTGGCACCAATTATTTGTCTGCATCAGGACTTCCTGGAGGGAATTCTATGACTGTGCCTGGTTTGCAATCATCCACAAACCTGATCAGCCAGAGGTCCTTGTTGTTGACCCTCACTTCAGAGTAGATGATACCAAAAAGGAGCAGACCTAGCCCACAGCCCTGAAGAGATTCACTAGTAACCATTCTCTTTGTGGAGGTTGACTCCTCTATCCTAACATTCTGTATCCTATCTGTGAACCAGCTAGCTATCCAGCAGGTGATATAGGGGTTTACACCTAATTTAGTGAGTTTGTCTACAATGCCCCAGTGATGTACAGTGTGCTTTTGCCAGGTTAAGGTGGGCTGTATGCACATTTTTGTCTCATCCATTGCTTTGATGACCTTTCTGAAGAGGTTCACCAGGCTGCATAGACATGACCAATACTTAATGAAACCAAACTAGTTTGGATCCTGTGTCTGAAACTTGTCTATATCATTGTTTATCATCTTCATGATAATGATTTGAATGGCTTTGTATATGAAACTAGTCAGACTTATGAGTCTGTAGTTAAAAGGGTCCATAGATGGCCCACTTTTGTGGGGAGGAATTATGGTTGCAGTATTCTTAGCACCTAGCACAAAGCCTGTCTAGAAGGCTATGTCTAAATAGTGATTCTAGTGGTCCTTATAGGACATGTTTCATGGTATTAGGAGGTTTCCTTGGATATTATCAAGGCCTACTGATGGAGTTTTCTTGCCTTTGAGAATGCATTGAGGACCTGTTCCCAAGTGATAGCTCGTGGAGTTATGATCTGTAATACTTCCTATGGGATGTTGAATTTGTCAGCCAGTAGATTTGCTATGTCTTCTGGTTCAGTGTAAGTGGCTCCATTTACAATTAGTTCAGCACATTTTTGTGTACTGTCTTTGAGGTTGCAGACATAGCTGAAGAAAGTCTTGTGACTGTCTTTGGGCTGGGTGTCTATTTTTACCTCAAATTCAGCTTTGGCAGACTTGATTACTCCTCTGAGATACTTGTTTAATTTTTGATGATGGAGTTTCTATCTTGCTGAGCATTGCACTTCCTAATTTTTGACATGTCTATTTTTTTTCCTTTTCTTGAACAACCCATCAGTCTCGACTCCTCTATGGTTTTGGGATTTTGTCCTGTGCTAACTGCTTCCAGGGTCTACCCTCTTCTAGTATGTCACTGCAAAATGTGCCTTGTTACTGTTTGGAATGGATTTGCCATGGTGGGAATAACACACAGCAGTAGCTGAGGACAACTAATCTCCAGATATTCTGTTTTGACACAGGTTGTCCTTTCTTTATCCGATCATAAGAAATAAACAACTGATGTGCTTTTGCAAAGGACTTAGCTCTGTCAAGATAGCACCTAAACTGCCTATGCATGTCCAGAGCATGCAGAATCCTTTCTCACTTGTTCCGCGGATCTGGATGAACCACAGGAAGATTGAAAGCAAACTCTGAAACAATGTTGGGCATAAAGGAGAGATTTGTCCTTAATATTACACCATCTTCATGGAAGAAAAAATAGAGTTCACCCACCATGTTAGCTTGCAACTTGAGATACTCTTCTTGGAGATGTCAGAGCAATGAGTAGCAGTCATCCATGTGCTGAACCCTAAATCAGCTTAATAATCTTAATAATCCAATTCAAAGAGACACAGTTGACTTTTCCAGCACAGAGCAAAATCCTAAGAATGAATTACTTGCTTTTTTGGTGGCCTAGCATGCAAATCTCCTTTTAGAAACTGTTTTACCAAAAGTAGAGATGAAAGGGAAGAATAGATGTGCAGACACATGCTGAAATGGATGTTAGGTGAACCTAAAATGAGAAATAAGAAAGGCCCAAGGAAAGTAACGCATATATTTGAAAACTGGTGGTACATAATCCCTCATAGGGCCCAGATTATTCAGTAGGCATCAAATAGAAAATCTTTTCCACTTTCCAAAATGAGATTTCCTAGAAGCAGGCTTCCTTTAATATCCATACTCACTTTTCAAAGCATGTTTAGATATTTGAGAGAAATCAGAAATAACAGTATTCAAATAAGAGCCACCTTATGAAGGAAGTGTGACAAAGTATTCCATCTAACATTCTACACAACAAAGAATAAACTTCTTCACATGTGCTTGGCTACTTAAGAGTTCTGTACGCTGAAGTGGAGAAAATTTTCTTATCAAGTCTGTCTGGAACCTTACCTTTCTTTATCCACAAGTGAATGGTTACCATCAACTAAATGTCTGTTTCCAGATGGCAAAGAGGCCGAAATGGCAGCATAGTCAGATCTAAGATGAGAAAACAAGAACTTCTTAGCTTAAGTTACTTTACAAAGTTTATCTGCCTTTTTGGGTTTTGAAGGCCGAGTTAGGGTTATTACAGGCAGCATTTTAGCACATCCTAAAAGACTGGATATGTGCCATATCCTCTTACAACATATTGTAGCATCTCCTTAATTGTACCTGTTACCACAAAACTGCATCATTCATCTTCAAAAATGGATTCGGAAAAAAGCAAACTCCTCCAAGGGAGCTGGAGAGTACCCACATTCATGAGAATCAGAGTTTTGGACTTGGGGAATCTCCAGAAGAAGAAATTCTGTCTCTGTCAGTATCAGAATCCTCTAGACAAACTTTACTCAGGAATTTCTTTATCAAGATTACACTTTGTTAAGGATTTCTGTGTCCGAGGATTAACAGCCTGTATCGCTTTTTGGTCAAGGTAAAGAAATCATCTTTATGAAGAGACACCAAGTCTTCAGATGAGCAATGTCTAACCATTTATTTTTTTCTTTGCAGGGACCTCAGTGAAAGAACACTGACTAGCGGATGGCATTTCACTCCTGACATGAAGTCTGTTTCCCTAGAACCTCCCAGAATATCTCTGTGACCAAAGGTATATAGTTCTCCCATGCCTGGATTGTACTTTGAAACAGCCAACACACACACACACACAGACACAGACACAGACACACACACACACACACACACACACACACACACACACACACACACACACACACACACAATAGCGGCTGAAGGAATTAAACTGGAACCCACAGTAATAAGTGAGTGTTTCTGATAAGCAACACTACAGAGTCACCCTCTAACAGCTGAAGCACTGTTTTAACCCACGTGGCGGAAAGGGCTCCGTAATGTGTTTCTTTTTCTTTTTAAGTATTGAGGGAGAATCTTATCCATACTGTAGCTGCGGAAGAAGCCTGAGTGGAAGCACTGCTGGAATGAACTGGTCAGAAGGTAAGTTGTCAGACAAGGCTCTACAAGCAGCACACAAATTTACACTTCCTACAGTCTTTTTTAAAAATAAACCACAAGTATTACCCAAAAAAAGCCTTGTCAGAACTCAAAGCCCTTTTTCTGAAGTGTCCTGATAGAAAGAATTGAAAGTAAGTTAGCACAAGGTGTACACAAACATTAAAGTTAAAATGTGTTTCCAACCCTGTAAAACATTTCCTAAATATTATAAATTACACATATCAATAAAAGTTATTAAAAGGAGAGCCCTTTACCAAACAATTAGTCCCTATTACTTAAAGATAAGCCTTGTTCAAAAAAAGTGGTTACTGATGACTGAAAAAATTCTGATGATGTAAAAATTCCTCAGAGCAGCAAGGCAACAAGAAAGTATTGAGATTGTCTACACTCTGACAGCTGATTTTCCTTCAAGCGGGACTAGCCAATCAGAAGTCAAAGTGTAGATGTGGGAGGGAATAAGAGCTTTGCAAAGCTGGTCTGTTATTGTATCTTTTTCAGGATACAACCCATATATCCAAAGGCTACTGCAAGGTAAGAATGATGAACATTGATCTTTTACTTAACTCAGCAAAGTTATTTGTGAGAGATGTAAGTACCTAACTAAACGTGAGATAACACGCTCACAAACAAACCCATCCTGCAGGTATCATTCATCTGCACCACACAATGCACATACCCACAAATAAATTAACATATGCTGAAGTACTAAAAATATATTTGCCCATACTACAACAGACTACTTGATACAGTGTAAACTAAGCACTGCCATACCAATTAGTGGCAACATAACTAAGGGTCGCCAGAAAACAGCACGTTCTAGACATATTACTCCAAAGACAATCTTCAAGTACAAACAGAATTGCACTAGTAGTTGGTGACTACATAGTTAGGCATGAAGGAATTCTACACTCTTGAGGCTAGACAAAAGCAGAATGATAGTAAGTTGTGTCTCAGCAGCCAAGATTGCCAATATTACAAAGGCACTAAGGATCCTTCAATCAGATAAATACGAGTGGTTGTGGCGTATGTTGAGGTAAATGCCCTGGTACACAGACCCTTGAAGGAAATGAAGTGAGACATGACAGAGCTCTTCATGCATGTCACAAATGCAAGAAAGACCCTATTATTGAGTGGAATCCTCCAGTCAGAAAAATACTGCCAAATTATAAAGAAAAGATGATTGGCTTTAACTGGTTAAACAGCTGGAGTCATTTCAGGGGGATCCAGTATATGTCAACATGGGATGAGATGCTTGACAATACTTTCTTCACCAAGGACAGTTTGAACCTTTCATTCCAAGGCGTCTGCATTCGGCAAAAGCTCTGTCTAAGAAAGTATAGTGGTGGCTACAAAAATCTACCTAATGGACATCCCAACATAACTTCCAAACCAAATCAACCATTAGCTCTACATGAATGCTGTTATCCGTGGGTTTTACCAACCGAAGGATTAATTGGGTAACTCCTTGCTGGTGAGGAAAGTAATCTCTTTTTGGCCTGTGAGTTGCGTACACTGACAGAGCTGCTTTCTGCTTTACCTGTTACATTTTGTTTTCTGCTTTAAGAAATCTGCTTGGCCTGGTGTTTTTGTTCAATGTGGCAGATAGACAATTAAATTAGCCAGGCTGCACATTTCACATTTTTCTTTGTTTTCCATTGGTTAATTTGTTTCTTGAGTGTTATTTAAATGCACACAGTATATCTGTGGCCACGTCTTTTCTGATAAGACTCGAGTCCTGCAAAAAACTACACACAATGTCAGTGACTCCCTGCAGGTTATTTTGCACACTCACCCTCCCATTTCCATGATCGGCTTTTTAAACTTGGTGATTTTTAAGACGCCCACCCTTAATGTAAATTGAGCTTTATGAGCTCCACCCTTTCTACACTGTTGTTGATATCTTGAATTATTTAGGCAAATACAAATACATTTAAATATAACATTTGCCTTTCCTTGTGCTTATTTTGAAAAAAGTGCCTTTTGCCTCTTATTGATTTACTGATTTAGTTGCTCGCTCTGAATTTATTATCTAGCTAGCTGTTGGAAAAAAGTACTGTATTTTTACACTCTATCAAGCTCTTTTCTGTGTTTTTACATGAAGATGGCAGAGGATTTTTCATCTAACGGTAGTAGATGATAGCCTGGTCAGTATATTTTGGGAAAACACACTAGATATTCCTGCAGCAGTTGTTTTATTGGCCAGAGGGCTTATTAATTAGCTTATCTTGCTTTTAGTGCCTTTATAAATTCTATACAATTGAGTGGCTCTTGGCTCATTTCTACAAAGCGAACTACTTCACTGAATAATTACACTTTTATAAGCTGTTTAAAATATACTGCTGTTACCTTGAGTTACATATTGCCTTTCCTTAAGTGTGTTTGTTTGTAGTAGCATTTCACTCCGGACACACTTTTATAGTGCTTTTGCACTAGAAGGACTGGACTTATTAATCTAGCGACAGTAGGTGTTTGCCTGGTACATTTGAGTTGGGAAGCAGACAAAAGGGCTAAAGTGTAGTTGTTTTATTGGTTAGTTTTCTGTATTTCCAGTGCTGCTATAAATTCGGCACATTTGCACAGAGCTGCTTACCATGATAGTGCCCTTTACAGATGCAAACATCTAGATGCACATTTTTCCTTTAGGACTTTCTGTAAAGCAGTAAATATAGAGCAAGTACCTTGCACATTGACAAACTTAGAGAAGCTAGTTGTGCATTGGGCGGCAATACTGTTAAATTTAGTATTTTATACCCTAGGCTGCCGCCATCCGACTCCCAAAAAAGCACCGGTAATAGCCTTCTGTTAACTGCTGTATGCCACACCCTTGTAACTCACCAATTAGGGAACTAGACAACATGCATTTGCAATTCCCTAATTTCTCTACAGCCAGTCTGGTGGATATGGCTATCTTGTGACAATGTAGCAATTGTCTCATGTTTACTGACAACCACTTAATCCTTAAAGTAAATAATACAGTATGCAAGAGATGTACATACACAATGTCACTGAAGGCTAAAGTCTCACATAAAAACACACATCAGGTTGTCAAAACCATGCACTCATCATTACTAGTACATAGATCAAGATATGCTGAGGCACTTGAATGCAATCTTCCTAAACAAAAAACGACTTCCTGCAACATCCATCAGCATATCCTCAGCAAACCCAAAAGCACCCAACAAAAGCAACCCCTAACATACATACAAACAGCCTCAGTCAGTGGAGTCCCAAATATAAATGCCATAGGACAAGCATATGTATTTCCCAGGACTCTAGTCATAGTGGAATCCATTGTAGGATATACTGATGCCCCTCTAACCAGGCTGAACAAGGAGAAGGTAATGGTTAGTTGCCTGTCTGGAACCAGGATCTGCTAAATTACACATGACTCAAGTGACTGCACCACAAAGGGACCAGTATGATTCTTTCATACACCATGTAGGTGTAAATGACCCGAGACATGCCTCACTAGACTATATGAAGAGGGACATTATAGATCTATCTGAATGTATGAGCCTAGCACTGAGCAGCATATTATCTTCACCATAGATGATGCAACAATACTAACAAAAGATGATTGATTTTAACAATTGGCTGAGTTTTTAATGTCATTCTAAGGGGATCCAATATTTTTGAGCATCTGAAGACATGGTTAACAAACCATGCTGCTCTGCCAGGGTTGGTCAGAGCCTGTCCCCCCTAGGCTTTTGAATACTGGATAACATTTTATCCTTTCCCCATGGAGTCTTTGCTATGCAATACCAAACTGACAAACCTACTGACATAGCAAAATCAACTCAACTGAACCTCAAGGTGTTACTGCTCAATGCCAGGAGCCTAATCAAAAAGCTAAACTCCCTCTAAATCCTCCTCGCCCTACAGAATATAGC
Organism: Protopterus annectens; assembly: GCF_019279795.1. Taxonomy (NCBI): domain Eukaryota; kingdom Metazoa; phylum Chordata; order Ceratodontiformes; family Protopteridae; genus Protopterus; species Protopterus annectens. The sequence goes on from NC_056729.1 coordinate 870,713,562, forward strand.
TATCTTTGCAGTTACTGAGACATAGTTTAAAGCTGTAGAAGGCACCATGGCAGTGCAAGGTTTTAGTGCCTTCCACACTTTTAGACCAGTAGTTGCACAGACAAGGACTAAATATGGAGGCGTCTCGATATACATCAATAACAAGCATACCTGTAGGTTGGCCAAACAGGATGATGAGCTGGAGCTTCTACACATGCAGGTCACCAAAGATAAAATCCTAGGTCACCCTCTGTGTTCCATAAAACTCACAGTGCATACTTAAGCCTAGCATCTTACTTATGGGGGACTTTATTCTTCTATATGCTGGGAATCCCTCCTGGCTCCAAATCTGCAGCACAGAGATTCCTGGACTTCATAAATACAAATACTCTTAACCAATTACAGCATTTGCCCACTACAGGTTCCAACATACTGGACCTTGTACTCACAAATATGGATGAACGCTGCACCACCCCCAGTGTCACAGCCATCCTGGTAAGGTTTGACCATAAAGTTGTCTCCTTAGAAACCAAAATCAACTCGGTAACCCCAGTAAACCTAGTAACAGTTAGGAACTATTCCAAGGCAAATTACCTTTTATTAAGTGATAGTTTGTCAAAATGCAATGCCCCTCCAAATTCAGAAAACACAACAAGCTATACAGAACTGTCCACAAAAACACTATAATACCATGTTAAAGTCCACATAGAACCTGCTATACCTACCAGAAGTAAGCCACAAACTAACTGCAAAAGCAAACCAAGCTGGTGGCACCCCAGATTAAACAGGTTATGCAACAAAAGGAAAAAAAAAATCATGGTTAAAGTTAGGAAATATAACTCCCATAAAGATCAGAGCTCTTTCAACAAAATAAACAGGCAGCTAAGTCAGCTGATTAAGTCCAATAAATTCAATCTGAGGTCAAGATATCCTCCTAAGCAAAAAACAGCCATGAGGTCTTCTTCAGCTATGTCAGAAACCTTAAAGGCAGCACACAGCAGTGTGCTGAAATGGTGATTAATGGTGCCACATTCACTGAGTTGGGGGATACAGAGAATCTGCTGGCTGTCAAATTCAGTTCCAACTTTACCCCCACTCACCCACAGCCAACTCCCGAGAACTAGCTTCAAACATAACTATATATAGGAAACATGCCCTGGTTGCACTCAGTAAGGATAAGAACCGCCTCAATGAGCCCTGGTAATATCCCAGAATGCCTCCTGGATAGTCTTAGACATGACTCATCATAGCCACTGATAAATGGGCTTCATGCCTTGAGAATGGAGAGTTGCATCAGTCATCCATCTTCATAAAGGTGGACCATCAACAGATCCCATAAACTACAGACCCACTAGTCTGACTAGTCTTATATGCAACATCATAGAAATGATTAACAAGGACATAGGAGACCTTCAGACATTGGTTCCTTCCCAGTCTGGCTTTGGCAAAGGATAGGCATGCATACTGAACATGGAGGACTTCTTTGAGAAGGTCACCAAGGCAACAGATGATGGTAAAACAGTACATATTGCCTTCCTTGCCACAGCTACAGTAGCCGATACAATACCCCACTCTAGCATTGTTAGCAAACTTACACAACTAGGCATAACCCCCTATATAACCTACTGGATAGCCAGCTGGCTCACAGATAAGAACCAGGAAGTTAGGACTGGTGAGACCCCCTCCTCAAAGAGGCCAGTCACTAGTAGAGTCCTTCTAGGCTCTGTGCTGGGTCCACTCCTCTTCGGCATCTACGTTTCAGAAGTCAAGACTAATGTCAAAGGCCTCTGGTTGACCAGAATTGCAGATGATTGCAAACTGGGAGCAGTCATGGAATTCCCCCATGACACTAACATCTTACATGAGAGTCCAACACAGATAAATCAATGGTGCCAAAGCCACGGCTTAAAACTCAATGCAAAGAAATGCATTATAGTACCTTTTGGGAAGTCAGCCAACCCAGGAAACTACATCATCAATAAAGCACCCGCTGGGAGTTGATCTGGGAACACATGTAAACAGTAACCTGACCTTCAACCAACATGTATCCATGGTAGTAAGGAAATACTCATATGTTGCTCAACTTATAAGTGCATGGCAACTAGGTCAAGGGAAGTCATTTACCAATATAATCGGCTCTAAGACTCATCATTGAGCATAATGCCCCCACTGGCATGTACCTGACCAGACACATGCAGCAAATGGAATGTCCACAAAGGTTCCTTACAAAAAGAACACAGGGCATAAACACAAAACACACTGTCATATGCAGACTGCCTCTAAGCTCTACATCTATACTCGGTCTTCTACAGACTACTGAGATGTGATCTATACAAGGCATCCCTGAACACCGCTCTGATGAACCTTTTGCACATCTGCAAAACAAATAGCATCAGAACTACTAGATCTAAAGACCTAAATTTTGCTTGCAACATAAAGAGGACATGTTGGAGTGACATATATGGATCTCAGAGAATTTCATTTCTCTGGCAACAAGCTCTCCCATCAATGTGAAGCAAAGTCCCTGCCTAACCCTATTTCATCCTAACTTGGACAAATGGATGAGAAATCAAAAATTAACCCCTGGTCTGGCACTAATGTCTCTAATGAACAGAGACATTCAGTAAATCATACTGTAACCAGCAATCAACCCTATATCAACAAGTAAAACATAAACCTGTGGGACATGTTTGGGTTGCATGGTCTGGCTTATAAAGGCCCTAGTGGTCATTTGAGATTCATGAAGCATCAATTTGGCTATGGAGACAGTAGATACATGACTAGCATAAGGACTTGTGTTGTAAGAATATCTATTCAAAGAGACTACCTCTTCTTCTTTTAGGCATGTAGGCGAATGCAGCTATACCTATTTTTTGCCAGCTGTGGAATTATAAATAAAATCCTTGGCATCCCAGGAATTCCAAAATGCATGCCGCTAACAACTGCTTATATCTAAATATATAAACAGTTACAAATAACAGTAATAAAAAAATCAGGCTATGCTCTGCAATACTTCTGATTGTAGAATTCATTATAAATCTTAACATTGCATATAGTTTCTGTCAGATGTTTTAATTATGCACAAATCTAACTGCATATTATATTCTTTTTTTCTACTTCTATAAGCTGTATTCTTCTATTCAATATTTTACCTCTCTTGGAGCCTGAACAAGGATGGTAAAGCTCAACTGGCCAGTACATCAAGCAAGTTATAAAACAGGACTACATTAATCGATAAAAAAAAAAAAAAAAAAAAAAAAAATTCCTTCCTTTTCTGCATGTATTCTATTCATACCTCTTAACCTCTTAGCACAAGAAATCTGGACAAAGCCTGACATAATCGGTGGACAAAGGCCCAAAAATAGGGACACATTTTAAATATTGCTCCTATAAAGTTAGAAAGTTGCTAGAATAACAGGATTGTGTCAGCATGCATTTTCTGAAGGATATACTCAAATGCTTGTCATTGTTTAGTGACTTTAATTCCTAGACCATCCCATTGATTAGTAATGGCAATAAGTTTATATAGACATATATTTCAAATGGTTTGTTTATATGGGACAGGTTTATAAAACAACATATACTTTTAAAAATAAAGTGGAATTGTAATTAATTAATGGAATAATTGACACTTACAGAAAAGTATTTAAGAGCTTATTGGAATGGAATATGTAGATTCTGAAGAAGTCCAGTAATCCATGGACGAAAGCGCGCTCAATCTCTGACTTTTTGTAACATGTAAGACGAGCTGGTGGTGTTGTTTGTTTGCTGGTGTTTGCTGCTATTTTAAACCAAACCAAGAAACCGACTATCGGTGCTGGTTTATGGTATGGACTGATCCTGTTTATCTGTTTTAACTGCTTGCCACTCAATAAATTCATTTTTGTGTAACTATCGGTGAAGGAAGGTATTTTTTCGGAAAATTGGAGGAAAACCCTTTATTGTGCGGGAAAAGCGGACTGTTTCTTTTGTGATTTTTGTGGTTTTGGAGGAGGTTTGTGCTTCAGTCATCCCATTGATTTGCCAAAAAAGCACAATTTCTATGACCAACAGGCCAAAAATGCGAGGCAAAAATCTTGATATACTCTGAAAATCTGTAGAGTTGAGAGGTATGATTCCTATTTCTGACTCTACCAATTCTCTCTCTTGCATCTGATCCATTTTTTCTATATGTTTTACAATCTCACATTCATCTTCTTGCTCCATTGTCTGAACTGCACTCTCCTTACTTATCATTCTAGTTGTCCCATCTCTGTTTTAAAAATTCACTGCTGCCCAGCATCATCTATTAACCTTCTACTCACAATCACCTTATTGCATCCCACTGAATCCTCCAGCATATCTTTTCCCTTCATTGTACATGAGCTGTCTAGCCATCTGTGTTAAATGTTACTTCTCATCTTTCCTTCTCATAATTTCATAACCTCTCCAATAAAGTCCTTACCCAGTCTAATTCCTTCATTCAATTTCTGACACCAACTTTACCCACGCAGGATTTTGGGGAGTTAGATCCTCACCCAGCACTCAGTGGGAATAAGGCAGAAATGTATTCCTGAATAAGATATAACTCTGTCACATGATAAACATATTAATTCAAAAGCATGTTCACAAACAAACACACACACTTGCAGTTATCTGTGGGTAATATGTATAAAACCTAGGCCATAAGAGGAAGGGTAAGTATTATATGTATGTGTATATATATATATATATATATATCTATATATATCTATATATATCTATATATATATATATATATATATATATATATATATATATATATATATGTATATAAAAGATATATATACATGTATATGTGTGTGTGTGTATATATATATATATATATATATATATATATATATATATATATAGAGGTCCTCTTCAAAACATCTAAAACCCATAACATCTACTTTCATAACACTGAGACCAGAACATCTAAACCACAAAACATCTAAACCCATAACATTGAATTTCATAACATCCAACAGTACAAATCACATGAAAATAACATCCCCTCCACATATAATGGCATATAATGACACCAAACTACCAAAAATACTTTTTACTGTGTTTCTGCAGGGGGGCTTCATACATTGGGGTTAGGACATTAACTTTTTCCCACTATAGTGCGATCTTGGAGATGGTATATTTAATTTACGGGGGGGGGTTGTGGAGGCAGAGCCCCCCACATGGGAGGTGCAGGGGGGCTTTCCCCCCTGCAGAAACATAGTAAAAAGTATGTTTGGTAGTTTGGTGTCATTATATGTGGAGGGGATGTTATTTTCTTGTGATTTGTAGTATTAGATGTTATGAAATTCGACGTTAGGGGTTTTAGATGTTCTGGTCTCAGTGTTATGAAATTAGATGTTATGGGTTTTAGATGTTTCAAAGTCAACCTATGTATATATATATATATGTTTATATATATATATATATATATATATATATATATATATATATATATATCTATATATATATATATATGTGTGTGTGTATATATATATATATATATATATATATATATATATATATATATATATATATACACACACACAAACATATATATATATATATATATATATATATATATATATATATATATACACACACATAGATATATATATATATATATATATATATATATATATATATATATATATAAACATATAACACATATACATATATATGTATATCTATATACAACAAAAATAACAAGAGTATCAAAACCACCATGGCATTGAATGTAAAAACGACTTTAATGCATGAATAAAAGAAAAGATAAACATTTTCAGGTAACAAACCCTTCTTCAGATCTCAATGACTAAAATGCCAAGATCATTAAAACATAACTTCCAGTCAATCAAATAAAAAAATTAAAATGTAGCACAATGTTCATTAGAAAATATTGGCCAGTGACATAAACAAAATGCAATCAGAATCCCATTCTGTTCATATCTGAATCCCTCCTTATTGGTCTTGATGCAAAGTTAAATAAGCAATAGATGGCCAGTATAAGGAGGAAAATGATTGGTAGTATATAAACGTTTGAACCAATTCTTGAAAAATAAGCAAATATAATTAACTAGATAGTGCTGGATTGAACTAGATTGATGAAACCAATAGAAATAGTTCACTAACTGATATCTTTAACCCTATTTGTCGAAAACATATGTAACAACCAATCAAAAACAAATAAAACTCAACAATTGATCTACCTTAAAACCGGAAATCTCAGAAAATACATATTGGAGATACACACACACACACACACACACATATATCTATATATATATATTTTTATATATATATATATATATATATATATATATATATATATATACATATATATATATTCATTATATATACACCTACGTACATGGGTCAACTTTAAAACGTTGAGTTACTATATATATATTATATATACACCTACGTACATGGGTCAACTTTAAAACGTTGAGTTACCAATCGCGAGACAAGAACGTTGAAAGATCACAATGCTGAACTCGAAACATCACAGTATAAATCCGGGAAAGTAAACACTGGGCCACCAATCATTACAATACGAATGGAAGCAAACTAAAACCAACAAACGTGGGGGGTTGCACCCCACCCCCAACTAAATATACTAACTCCAAGATCGCACTACAGTGGAGATCAGGGGAAAGGTCACCATGGTGGCCCAGTGGTTACTTTCCTGGAGTTAAACTGCAATGTTCTGGGATTTCAGCATTGTGAACTTCCAATGTTCTCATCTCGGTGATTTGCAAGTTGACGTTCCAGTACATCAGCATTTTAAATGGGACCCACATACACGCATATCTATGGACAATTTAGTGTAGTTAATTAACAACTATGTTTTGGAAGGAAGGATGAAACTAGCTCATCCACAAAGATACGAGGAGGACATCACACCTAGCACCGAGTTCCAAACAAAGGTGACTTTTATGCGCAGCCTGTGGATAAGAAGAATTGGCAGTTGTGGTAGGATATGACTAGTTTACAGTTTGATAGTCTAATGATATTAATGAAGATGCTGTTATGATCAGTTTTGGTAACCTTTGTTTTTACCTGTGATGGATTTGGTATTCCAGCATCATGCTATAATGCTCTTAAATGCAGATTAGAAGAGGAATGTTAGAACAGGAACATAAGGAGAGCAAATCAAACCTAAATAAACAAAACATAAAAAGCAAAATGAAGACAGTAATAGCCTCAAAGTGTATGGAACGCGTTCCTTTCACAAAAGTATCAGACACTAGGTTAGTAAATAACAGAACTCTGAAATTGTCAACGAGTATGAAAACGACAGTCCTTCAACAGTTGCATGGTAGTGTGCTAAAGTGCAGCAGTACTTGTCTGTTATGATGCAGGGAAGGGTAGTATAACTGAAAGAAATCATTTTTACTTGAGGTTAAATGACTGTCAGTGTACATCATCTTTATATACAGGCCTAACTGTGCTTCATGTGTGTGTGAAATTACATGCCCCTAGTTTCTTTTTTTTATGTCCACAAAGCTAGGCTTGCAGTTATATATGAAAGAAACAACATGGAATGGAAATAAAGAAAAAAACAACAGAACACTCTTACAAATTCAACATAGTTTAGTTAGTGTCATGCAATGACAAATGAGAGTAGTGTAAATAGATACTTCTATTGTTATTCTGTATGTAGACAAAGATTAATGTAAAGGACATTTTATGTGCTGTGCCAAAACTGTCTTGGGTGTAATTGCAAGAAGCAGTCCATAATCTGACTAGTTGTTTTGGCTTAGATATTTTCTCATTACACTTTACAACTTTGCATGGCACTGAATAACAATCCATCAATATGCATGCAGGGCAGCAATACAAGAGGCACACAGACTTGTACTAAAATACCTGCTTTGAGCATAGAAATGGAAGGTATAAGATGCTAGAATGTTTGTTTTGCAAAAACTGTTGATGAGTCAACTTTCCAGCTGCAAAAATATATGTAGATATGTAGAAATAGACCTTTAAACTTGAAAGGTAACTTGTCATGATGAAAGAAAAGACTGGGGTCATATTTTTAGAATGCATGTGGGAAGTGTGTGTGTGTTTGCATGGTCATGCACATATCTATATTGTTTGGGAGAGATGTAATATGGTACATGAAATTACTACAAAACAACATACTAGCAAGTAAGTCAGGGATCTTAGTATTTTCTCCTAAGATAGAAGTCATGCATGAAAGGATTACAGAAAAGGATACATTGACAGTGTCATAAAATTACACAATCAACATAATGCATGTGAAACAGCAAGACGTCTGACAGAACTAATCATGGTGTGGTGGTTGTCCACCACCTGGAAAAAAGTTGGTAAAGGATTCGAGACCTGCAGAACCCAAACATTATTGTCTGGCATTGACCCATTAGAGTAAATTGTTAACCAGCATCTTCTTGCAGTACAGGGTACAATTCCTTCAGCCTCCATAAACTACACTATCACCCTGAGCAATTCACTTAACTGGACAATGCTCTGGAGCTCAGTGGCATCCTGGACTATAAGCAACTACATATAAACCATTGAACTAGGGGACACAAGCAGATTGTGTGTGCGTTTGTGTGTGTATGTCCGTGTACGTACTTACTGGAGACCATGGGTGAAAAGCTCCAGCAAATTCTATTTAAAACAAACAAGAGAAAAATTAAGATTTACAAAAAGTTACACTAGAATGAAAATATTTCTAAAAAGCCATACACAATGACTGTGTATCAGATATTTATAGTACATAAAAGTATAGAATTATTACATGTATGATGACAGAAAGAATTAAAACTAAATACAAGATGTCTACATATTAAGGTTATATGTCAGATGTTAGAAAATAGGGAGATTCAGAAAACGTTTTTAAGGGTAAAATAGTATAATGTCTCAGTTGAGAGTAAATGTCTTGTGACTTAGGAATGTTATGAAATTAGTCAGTTAGTTCTGGTGAGTAAAGTGGGTGACTGATACGGTATAATGGTGTAAGACTGAAAAGTGGGAAGAAATGCTGTCTTGCCGAGTACTGCAGTGTAGGGGGAGAAGAGAATAAAAAGTCATTTTTTGACAAGTATGGGGACAACTTCTAGGTATTATTTCACCTTTAATGAAACAAGGAATTAAAACAATATAGAATTTTCATGTGCAAATAGGCATGAGACACATGCTACAATTTCAGCAGGAGTCTGGATGAAGCTTCCTGTCATTAAACTGAGCTCAACTTTCAGAAGTACAGTTTTAAATGCTCAGAAGATGACCTCACTGACCTTGTTTGCTTTTAAATGCACATGTGCTTGACTGTAAAATCAAATAGAATGCACATAAACTTAAGGTGTGCTGGGTTTAAACAGATTTCACTCACCTTTCTTCCTTAAGTATCAAGTGTCTTACAGGGTTTCTGCTTTTTATTGGGTGAGATGCAGAAATGTTTTATTTTTAAGAAATTTGTTACATAATTTTTTTTACCAAAGCAGATGTATAACTGTTATGGACAGAGAGTGCTGAAAATGTCTTTTCCCTTTACTGCATAAATAACAGCTTTCCAACTATTGTCATGTTATGAATAATGGAAGTTTCTCTCTTTTTTTTTTTTTTTAATTACTAAAAATTTGACATACTGATATGGTAGTGGCAATTTAAACTCAAATCTTGAGGATACTGTTGGCTGTTTTGAAGAGATAAACCTGAATTTTAACCAAGGTGATGGGTCTTCATAACAGAGCAATGACTAAGAATAGCAAAGACGGACTAGAAATGTTAATTCTGCTGTAGGACTACTGAAATTGGAAAGCCTTTTAAATCTCTAATACAACTTTATTCATTACTTATTAATACTTGAGTGAAATGTTTAAGACAGTTCACATTTCTCCAGATGCCTGTCTGTATTCTTTTGCTTATATTCTGAATCTACTGAGTTATACCTATCATTTTATCATATTTCACAACTGCATGAATTCCACTGAGGTCCCTTGAGCTCACTGGTCCATAGTGCAGTACTATATTTTTATACTCATCATTATATGACAATTCATGGATTACTGCAGGTTTTTAATCCATAAATAATAATCCATATTTTAATCCATAACCTTTCTCCTGAAGAGACTCACATCAAGGGTAAAGTAACATGATTTACTAGAGCGTCTTTGCTTCAAAGTAATGCAGGTAGGTCATTGATTTGAAGAAACGATACAGACCGAGGAGGAAGCATTAGGCATAGAGTGGGTCTGCAAACACTTATACATATATATACATATATATATATATATATATATATATATATATATATGTGTGTGTGTGTATATATATATATATATATATATATATATATATATATATATATATATAAAAAACACACACACACCTACCTTTTTTGGACTTGGAGGAAAGTAAACTACAGTCAGAACTTAAAGTTGAAAACTTTAATCGTCGCTTTCATAACATACAAAGCTTAAAATTTTGAGTGCTTTCATTCATTCATGTTATAAATCGAACTTCATCAGAAATAAAAGAAATTTAACAGTTACAAATGATATAAAGAACTTTGGATGGGGGAGTAACCTTTTTTACCCTTCCTGTTCCATTTTCCATTTTAGAATGCTTTTTACGTTTAAATTACCATTTAAGCCAGGGGGAGTGTCTGCTTGCAGTTTAATTTGCCATCTGAGTTCTTTCAGTTTGAGCTGGGGGGTTGCAATCTCCCCACAAACTAGAAATTTTTTTATAATACAATAAAGTTGAATTCTTTGCACTGAGGGCTACCCAAATTGTGCTTTGCTAATGAATTTTTAAGGTCACTCTTTCTCAGTGCCAGACAGTGTTCCTTAATGCGATCACTCAACTTCCTGATGGTTTCCCCTATGTAGAATGAATCACACTGAACACAAACAGCAAGATAAGCTAATTTAATTACAGTCATAGCTTTCTTGAAAGGAAATTCTGAAACTGGGGGATCTCAAAGTGAAAGATGTACCTATGGCTATGTATTTGCAGCATATGCATCTGCCACAGCAATACATTCCTGGAGTAGAGGTGGAGGTTTTAGTGTTATGGGAGATCCCGGAGTCAAATAGTAGCTTATGAGATTATGTTTTCTTATAGCCAAAGACAGGGGAGAGTTCTAAGGCCTTGGCCAATTCATCACTACTATTAATGATCTCCAAGTTCCTACTAAGGATGTCCCTTAGGACCTGTTAGTCTAGGGAGATCGGGAGGGGGTATCTGGTGTTCTCCTTAATGTTAGATTGCCTAGTGTTAACGAAGCCATGTTTTAGGATAGTGGGTATCTGCTATACCTATTGTCCATCACTTCTTTGAGAATCTGATTAATTAAAACCTCTGGATAATTTTTTTCTACAAAAAGCTGATTCATGTACTGGCTTTCTTTAACAAATGTGCTGTCTTCACTAACTATGCGGCTTAACCTTACGAATTGCCCTTACGCTACATTACTCTTCATAAATAAGGGGTGGTGGCTGGTGAAATCCAGATAGTTTTTCCAAAAGGTACTCTTTCTGTGGATTGTATAAGCAAACTTATTGGTCCCAGGGTCTCAGAAAAGGGTAATATCAAGAAAATTAACTACATTATCTATACCTGAAGTCAAGAAACCCTATGCTTTGACTCACTCTGGTGAGAAACAATTCCAGCTCAATTTGTAACCCTCTCCACAGGAAAAAGATATTGTCTATGTAACGTTTATACAGACTAACAAATTCAAAGCCTTCAAGTCTGGAGAGAATGTCTGCTTTCCAGTAGCTGAGCACCAAACTGGCGTAAGCCGGTGCCATTTTGGCACCCATGACTACTCCTTGTAGTTGTTGATAAATCGTGCCATTGCAAGAAAAAAAGTTATTTTCCAGTACTAGTTTCAATAATGTTACATAGCCTTGAATTCTGCGGTGGGGTTTGAGTGTGTTTCATCAGATAATTTCTGATAGAATCTAAGCTCTCCTGGTGCAGGATGCTAGTGTAAAGGGCCACAATATCAAGAGTGACCATGATGCACTGACCTGTGAAAGCTGTGCTTTTGTAGATTGCATTAATGAATTCACAGGAGTCCATAAGATAGAACTGGGAACTTTGTACTAGTGGGTTAAGAAAGAAATCAAGAAGTGCTGCAATATACTCAATTTTTGTTTTTTAGATGCTACAATCCATCTAAGGGGGGATCAATTGGGATTTTGTGTGTTTTAGGAATCCCAAACATTCTCCCAATAAGAGGAGTATTTACTGACATACATTCTACTTCCCATTCTGTGATAAGTCTCTTACTGTATAGTTCAAAAATAATCTTATCTATTTCCAAGAAATTTTGAGTGAGTTTCGGGGGGGGGGGGCTACTCTGTAATTATCCATACTGGATAGGGCTTCTTTCATTTTTCTGACATAGTTGCTTATCTCCATAAGGACTATGCCTGCATAATCCTGATATGTGGGTTTTTTTTAAGCTGCTGAAGAGCCTTTTTCTCTGGTGCAGAGAGATTGAACCACATGGAATGTGGTTTCTTGTTAAGAGCGGCCCTTTTTCACAAACTCTTGAAAAATATTGAGGGACTGGTTAAGAGGAGGATTAAAAGTGCTTTTCTTCCTAAGGGGGCAGGACCTTTGCTATCTGAAACTGACTCAATACTGCTGGCCTGGTTAGTAACTTCAACAGAAGAATAATGTGACCTAACAGGATGGTGGTTAACACTTTGTAACACTGCAGTTTCATTGTCTTCTATAAAGTTCTCCTGAAATCTAGAAACCTGACTAGCACCAAAGGAAAGATCATTAAACTCTACACTATAGAACATAAAGCTTTTTTAAAGTTAACGTTTCTACAAAACAAATTTAAATCAATAATAACATCAGTAACAGATGCTCTTTGGGTTGATATAACATTGAGATCTTTTTCTAAAATGGCACAACTATGATGATCTAATTGCAAGTCCATAAGGTTGAAAATGTCTAAGGGGCGAGCAGATAAGTTTAAATGTGCTAGAACTATCTCAGTCCTCGAGACCAACCCCTGACTCTTCCCCTTCCTCTCCTCCATCATCTCCGTCTGGGAGTCTCTGTGATTGCCTGTTTTTTCAGCAGGTTGAGGGATAAAAAATGATTTTGGTTATTAACATTCATGGAGCTGTAGGGTTGATGATTTCTTGTGCCGTGTTCCTGGGAGGATGAATCATTTCTTCAGTTGAGTTTCAAGTCATGCCTTCTATAGAGCCTTCAGCTTGGTGGCTTGTGAGGTTACTTCGCTGTGGTGTTGAATAAACCAGTGTCATTCTTAATCCTGTTGGTGAAAGTGGGGCTTTGTCCTTTTGGAAAACAGTGCAAGTGACTTGTGGGGTAGGATGCCTTGTTTTTAAGCCATTACATTTGTTGAGATGAAGTGGGTAGGCAGCTTTCTGCCTATATTGTTCCAAGTCATGGGCTAACTTCTTTCCCTTTTTCTGGATAAGGAAAGCTACATGTCTGGAAACGTTTGCGTTGATCCCCATCCATTCAGACTTAACCACTTGGAAATAGGGATGCCCAAGGATAGAGTCACTGAGTGCTTTAATTTTTGTAATAAAATTCTCATTCTTTACCAATAATGGACTATTAAAGTTTGGAGGACTTTATCACCAGCATCATTAAAAATCTGACAAAGTGACTGATAAATATCACTGTTTTGGTCAATGCCATTGGGGAATTTGCTGAATCTCAGCCCTTGCGGAACAATATCATTGTCAACATAACTGGTGAGGTAAAATACATCATATTCGATACTTTTGTAATTAGAAACAAGTTTTTCAAGGTTAAAGATATTTACAGTTACCAGAGATAGCTATCTTTGAAACAGATCTGAGTAACAAGTTAGATGTAATGGAGTGAATGTTGTCTTCTTGCCAAGCCAGAAAAGGATCGTTACTGTTGGGTGTAAGAATCGCATCCAAAAAATTATTTTTTCCTATGTAGCCTTGAGGATGCTGGTCTGCTGTATCTGTAGGTGTTGGGTTCGATATTAGTCTGCTGTTAGCTCCATAAGATCAAAATCTCTTCAGGATGTCATGTGTTCTTTCTAATACATCGTTAAATGACTGTACAGCTGAGGCCATTCCAAATGGTAATCTGTAGTTAGAGAGACTGAGGAGATCTTGGCTACCATCGTGGTACGAGTTCCCTTGTAAATTCCTGGTAAATATACACATATAATGATGGGTCCCCTACAGAATTTCGAAGCTTAAAACTTCAAAATTCATATAATCGAAGATCATATGACCAAAGTTTTAAAACTTCGAAATCCTGAACGTAGATGGACATATAGCATGCAATGAGAGATTTCACTTTTCCTCACTGTAGTGCGATCTCGGAGTTGGTATATTTATGTAGCGGGGGTGTGGGGGTGCAGGGGGGCTTGCCTGCTTTTTTAAGGGGGGGGTCTTAATTTTGAGATTCCAAGATCTCGAGGTTCTGAATTTGATATTCTGAACCTCGGGATTTTGGTATTTCAAAATTAAGAAGTGAATTCATAATGATGGATGTGTGTATGTATGGGTCTCAAAATAGCCATCTGAATGGTCATGTACATGCCTCTCAACTATCCAGATTTTCGCAGAAAGTCCAGATTTTTGGATCATATTTTTGGTCTGATCCTCATAAAATGTGTGCTTTTATGGCAAATTATTAAGAAATGATGTTTATTTCTTTTATTCATTTATTGGTACTAAATAATGACATACATTTCAGTTTCTGACTTCAGATCCTTCAAAAAATGCAGGCTAACACAAATTATTTTATTCTAGCAACTTTCTAAGTTTCAAAGGGTAATATTTAAAATCTGTCCCATTTTGCGTCTTTGTCCTTCATTATGTTAGGCTTTGTCCAGATTTTTATGCTAAGAGTTTAGACAGTATGGTTCCATATTATATATTAGCTAGCTATAAAAATCTCTCTATGGCCCAAGAAAGCCCAACTGCTATCTACAGGAACTAGAATCATTCAGTATTAAACCCAATACCATTTTCATGGGTGATCTAAACTATCCAACTAGAGACTAGGAAGTCTACACCACCACTAGTGTATAAGCACAAAGATTCCTTAAATTTGTCAATACAAATGCCCCAGAACAAATAAGTAGAGTGTCCACTAGGTGGGAATAATGCAGCCGGTTTTGTCCTTACTAATACGCGATTATCTTGCATGGTTACTTGTGTATCTTCATCACTTATTAGGCCTGACCATAAAGCAGTCCCTTTCAAAATAAAATTGAAACCAGAGATCCCTTCCACCCAAGGTACTTTTAGAAATTCCTTTAAGACAAAATACCAACACCGAAGTGATATTGGCAAGCTTCACATTCCCTCCAAACCCTGTTAACAGCTCTGAATATGTGGAAATGTACACCATTACATTATACCAGCATGTAAACAGCTTCACAGATGCAGCTGTACCCTGCAGGATCAAGCACAGAGCAAACTCCAGAAATAAACCCACAAGGTGGAACAATAACATCAACAAGCTTTACAATAAAAGGAAAAGAGTTTTTGACCAAAGTAAGAAGAGCAATTCCCAGAACATTAGAGCTGAGGTCAATGAAATAAAACTCAGTAGCTTAACTCATTCCCTCCAGTGCAGCTCTTTTGAGTGTGTACCTTTAACTCTCAGTGGGTGTGGCTTGAGATTTTAAAAAATGAAGCTATCACTTTACAGTTGTAACAAATACTGCTTGACAGTGTCAAAAGAGCACCCTGCAATACCAGGCTACAAATCTTACCACACTTTTCAGCCACAAAACCAGGACCGAAACACTAAAGGTAGAATGTCCATATTCATCAAGGATATTAACACCACCAGGCTACTTGTCCAACACAATGCGTCTGAAATTCTCCAGGTGCAACTAACACTAGGTAAGACTGCAATCCAAATTGTAGCTTGTTACAGATCCCCCACCATACCCAAAGATTCTCACTACACCTTTCTAAACATACTGGAAAATATTAAGATACAACCAAACACCCTAATACTGGGTGATTTCAACTACCCTGTCTTTAACTGGGAAAACTACTCGTGTACCAACACCTTTGCCCAATGGTGTTTGGAATTCATAAATTCCAATGCCCTGGATCAACTAATCCAAAGTACTACCAGGGGCTCCAATATCCTAGACCTGGTCATTACCAACATGGGAAATCGATGTTCCACACCTATGGTCACCCCCCTCATTGGTCAGGTCTGACCATAAGCTAATCACCCTTGACATTCACATCCCTCCCCCACCCCCCAGTAAGGAAACTTCTGTAAAAAAAACTTCTCCAAAGCCAACTTCATGCTACTCAAGTAAGAAGTGACAAACTTCATGACACCCATGCAGACGGGAACTGAAAGTTCAACTGCTGAATCCTACACTAAGACAATGTACGAGCACATCCACTCGTGCATGAATCGTGCAATCTCAAATAGAACCAAGATACTCTTCTCAAAAAAAAGGAAGCCAATCTGGTGGTCCCCTGCCATAAACACACTTTACAACAAAAGGAAGAAACTGTTGCCAAAATTAAGAAAATCCCAGGATGCAAAAAACTCCCTTACTAGCCTCAGTAAGAAGCTGAGATTCCTCATAAACTCCTCCAAAGCTAGTTATGAAAATAAAATTGCCAAAGATTCCAAACACAACCACAAGGCATTCTATAGTTATGTCAAGAATCTAAATGGCAATGCTGAGATCTGCTCTGAGCTACAACAGAATGGCATTAAATATACTGATCCCAAGGATATTGTCAATATCCTGGCAGATCGATTCAGTGCCAACTTCACTCCCCTCTCACCCCCTGAAGGGCCCATCTCAATACCAAAAGATTGTCAAATTCCGGTAATAATGGCCACGCAGGTAAAAATCCCACTCTCCAAAGCTAAGAATACAGCATCCATGGGACCAGATGATATCTCGGGCTGTGTACTACATAAACTACAAAATGAAATGGCACCTTCCCTAAGTGTCATGTTTAATCATAGCCTCACCTCAGGCTTCATGCCCACTGAGTGGCGCACAGCTGCAGTTATCCCACTTCACAAGGAGAGATCCACCTTGGCTCCTGGGAACTATTACCCCATTAGTCTGACGAGCCTGATCTGCAAGGCAATGGAATGCATTATCATGGAACTTATAAAAAAAAACATTGGCAACCTTAAAACACTGGATCCCACTCAGTTTGTGTTCGTGAAGGGCTGATATTGTCTCCTGAACCTGACTGACTTCTATGAGTCAGTTTCTAGAGCTATGGATGAGGGTAAGGTGGTCCACACAGCCTATCTGGACCTCATCAAGGCCTTCAACACCATCCCCCACTCTGTAATCATAGATAAACTTACTAATCTGGGCATTAATCCCTACCTCACTCGATGGGTTGCCAACTGGCTTACTGACAGAGCCTAAAATGTAAAAGTAGCCGACTCCAAATCCAGCTCCAGACAAGTGACAAGTGGAGTACCTCAGGGTTCAGTCCTGGGACTGCTTTTGTTTGGCATCTGCTTCTCTGAAGTACAGGACAACACTAAGGGACTCTGGCTAACAAAGTTTGCAGATGACTGCAAATTGGGAGCCATTATTGAATCTCCAAATGATGTGGATGTTCTACAAAAGGACCTTACAGAAACAGATGCTTGGTGCCAGAGCCATGGACTCAAGCTCAATGCCAAGAAATGTATAGTTATCCTCTTTGGGAAAAAACATGTACCCATGAATTACCACATAGGTGGCAGTACACTAAACACCAAGTGTGTGATAAGAGACTTAGGGACACAGGTGGACAGTGGTCTTACCTTCGATAACCATATTGCCACAACAGTCAGGAAATCCTTCTATGTGGAACACCTCATCACTAAGGGCTTTTCATCCAGAAAAATGAGGTCATTGTCCCACTGTACTCATCCCTCATTATACCCATTATAGAGTACAACGCCCCATTTGGTATGTACCTCTCAAGACATTTGCGTCAACTGGAATGTCCGCAGAAATACCTCACTAAAAGAATCACAGGCCTAAAGCAGATGTCCTATGCTGAATGCCTAAAAAAACTCCAGCTATACTCAGTTGCATATCATCTACTCAGAGGCAATCTGTGCTTACCATACAAGGCCATGTCAATCCCAAAGCTGTTGGGCAGGCTACACTTAAAGAAATCTCAATCCCTCAAAACCACACGCTCCAAGGATCTAAACCTTGTCATCACAATGAACAAAACATGCTGAAGGGACAGGTTCCTGACCCAGAGACTCCCCAGACTCAGGGATAGACTGCCCATACATGTCAAGCAGAGCACCTCTTTGGCACTCTTCAAAAGGAACCTTGACGATTGGATGGGAGATAGGAAATTCACCCCAGGGATCATGTCAGTCACCCTGCTAGACAGAGGTCCAGGGAAGTAAACACTGTGGGAAGAAATAGGCAGGGAATTGTTATGGCTAGGCTTATACAGGCCCTAGGGACGATAGCCTAGTACCAGCCTATGAACTAATTTTATTTGCAATCACGTATGCTTTAAGATGAAATATTCTGATACCTTGTATTTAGAATGGCTTTGGAAGTATTAATGCAAATATGAACTAG
This sequence comes from Protopterus annectens, assembly GCF_019279795.1. Classification (NCBI taxonomy): domain Eukaryota; kingdom Metazoa; phylum Chordata; order Ceratodontiformes; family Protopteridae; genus Protopterus; species Protopterus annectens. Next base: position 870,732,121 of record NC_056729.1, read on the forward strand.
CAGTATTTGATACCTAGAGGCACAATAAGAGGTAACTTCACAAATGCCCAGAGGCACATTCAGCTGTAATGTCCACCAATGCCAATTATGAGTCAAAAATAGCTACTCAATCTAAAGACAAGTCACAAGACATATTTTTAGTTATGTTTGTAATCTCAAAAGCACAAATAAGCAATGCGCTGAGCTTATTGTGAACAATGATATTTAAACTGAGGCTGAAGACATAGCAAATATACTGGATGATAAATTTAGCTCTAAATTTAACCACTCAAGCTATAACTGAAACTGGCTTGCTTCCAGCTAACACACAAGACTGAAATTATAAGTGCTATCAAAGAGAGGAAAATACTGAATCAACCTTCATGTCACTCACTGGATCATCAGCTGGTTCACAGATAGGACTCATGAAATCAGGGAAGTGACCTCCACAAAGAGGTCAGTCGCTAGTGCAGTCCCCAGGATTTTGTGCTGGGACCCCTCCTGTTTGGCATCTGAAATAAAAGCCCATACCAAAGGGCTCTTGCTATGTTTTTGAGGATGACTACAAGCTAGTAGCAGTGATTGAATTCCCAAATGACTTAGCCATCCTGCAGGAAGGTTTGTCCCAAATAAATACCTGGTGCCATAATCATGGACTGATACTAAATGTATTATTGTATCCTTTGGGAGGTTCGCTCTAGAGAAGCCAAATAAGGGTCCAAGACCTGGAACAACGAAGTTAGTTGAAAAAAGACTTTAATCACAAACCAGCCAAGCAGACTTTAACGCTGTAATGCAAAACTGCGTTTTTGAATATCTTCATCAGAAACCAAAACGTATATCCTACATCATACAAATACTCTCCTTTTATAACCTACATAATAAAACAATCAATCAATACAATAAAACAATTAAACAATTACTTTGTGTCATTGCCCACAGTAACTCATGTTGGGAAGACTGGTATTAATTACATTTTATCAAAAAATACTTATTTTAAAAAACATTTTTTTAAAAAATGAATTTATAAATATTTAATACATATAAAGTTATAATACATATAAAATTACTTATAAATAATACCAACAATCAATTACAAATAAATATACTATATGAATTAAAATGAGTTAAATAAATCATGTGTTTGACACCATCTAATGGACAAAGATGGAATTGTAAGTCATAACTTCGCTGCCCTTAGTTTAAGAACAGGGAGGAGGGAAACCATATCATTGAGACCAGGATTCATGTTGGCCTCTAGTATGATCTGCCAATAGAGTTCCCTATATTCCAGCTTAGTTTCCCACATACCACCCCTAGCCTCCTTGGGAACCACTTCTAAAACAAAAAAGAGGAAGGAGGCCTGTTGGCAAATCTGTGTATGTCAAAATAATGCATTGTTGCCATTGCATTTTTTAATTTCATAAAGATGTTCATAAATTCTAGACTTTAACTTCCTTTCTGTCTTTCCCACATAAAAGGAATGACAGAGTTGACAAATAGCAATGTACACAACTCCATTGGTGTTACAATTGGAATATGTGTTACCAAAAATCTGCCTCTCTCTACTGGGAAGGTGGATACTGGTACTATTAGCAATGTACTGACACTGCGAACAGAAACCACACTTAAATGTTCCAACCTTACCTGTTCTAGTCTTGTGATTCGAACTATCCCCAAATTCAAACAAATTCTTGAAATTAAAATCTTAAAATTTAACTCATTTTAATTCATATAGTATATTTATTTGTAATTGATTGTTGGTATTATTTATAAGTAATTTTATATGTATTATAACTTTATATGTATTAAATATTTACAAATTCATTTTTTTAAAAAAATGTTTTTTAAAATAAGTATTTTTTGATAAAATGTAATTAATACCAGTCTTCCCAAGATGAGTTACTGTGGGCAATGACACAAAGTAATTGTTTAGTTGTTTTATTGTATTGATTGATTGTTTTATTATGTAGGTTATAAAAGGAGAGTATTTGTATGATGTAGGATATACGTTTTGGTTTCTGATGAAGATATTTGAAAACGCAGTTTTGCATTACAGCGTTAAAGTGTGCTTGGCTGGTTTGTGATTAAAGCCTTTTTTCAACTAACTTCATTGTTCCAGGTCTTGGACCCTTATTTGGCTTCTCTAGAGTGAATTTTGTTTGGTTGTTGGTTTTGTGTTTTTCGCTCTTCATCTCCCTTGTGGTTCATTGTTACTCTTGAGATGGCACAGGCGCCAGGGGTAGAGACTGACAATGAATTTTCTACTAATGAAAGAGGGGAACTGAGGAAGGTTATTGGTCAGCTCTCCCAGTTGGTGGAGCTGTTGACTCCCTTGTGCAATTCAGTTGTTTCCATTGTTTCCAGCAGAGCGGGTTTGTCTGCAACTACTTGTACTCAGAACAACGGTCCTTCCACCAGTGTATCTAATCGGATTAATGGTGACGATCATTTCAATGCCCTTTTGGGCTCAACGGACCGTGATTTGGACAATTTTCCTAACCTATTACACTCCAATTCTTCTGGTGAGCGTGAAGTGCTAGACGGACACTCTGCAGTTCCCAAAAAACAAAAAGCATCTAGGAATCAAGGTGACTTTTCTGTAAACAGAATTTCTGTTGACTATAATGAATTTTTGGACAGACAATACAGTTTACATTTTTCTGAAACTGTTTCCTCACATTCAACGACTATCACACCTACTTACAGGGAAAATTTTGATTTACTATTTTTTTATATGGATAAATACAAGAGGTTAGGTTGTGATTCTACCTTTTTGACTGAATGTTTAAGTCAAAATATAGTTCTCAAGGGTTTACGGGTTTGCAAATACCCAAACAGGGTAGAGGAAGGGTCGGTTTTTCACAAAGAACTGGTCTAGATTTTTGATAAATGTGGTTTGGACATGGTGAGAGCTATTTTGGCAGAAAATGAAAGGGTTAGAACTTCCCTTCTAGACAAAATAAATACTGTTAATACCAGGATTGTTAATGATTTGTTATTTACTGTTGAATCTGAGAAGGCTTCATACTATAACATTTTTTCACAAATAGACAAGGAATGTATTCACAATATGAAAAGAAAGGTGGGTAAATTGGAGAGGGACATCAGGGAATATCGGCAAGGGACAGCTTATCCTAAACCTAAGGCATACAATACCTATTGGTCAAATATTAGTAGGCAGGATTTACATACAGTGGTTGAAGAGGGAAATTTGAAGAATTTGCAGGATGTTTTTACAAACAGCCATCAAGATATCCCTTTAGCCTATCCCACCCCTCCCAAGGAGGTCAGACAGGATACGCAATCAGAATCCAGTGTTTTACAATTACAGGACCAACAGGAGGACTTAACACCTTTACTATCCAGTAATAACATTACACAGTGGGGTAATATTTTTGAGTATAAAAATTACAAAATTTTTAATTATAGTAATCAGGATATTGATTTGGAGTATTTTAATTTACTCTCAAAAGGTTTTAAATTTATTCCTATTAGAAAAATGAGTATTCCCAGAGCTATTGTAGATTTAAAACTTTTTTTAAGGAAACAAAATTTGTCCTTAATGTTTCAAGATACTAATTCTAAATCTTGTGACCCGTCTATTCTGAAGAAAGAAAGTACCATGAACCCTCCACTCCCCAGCTTAAAAATCTAGAAAAGTTATTAGAAAAAGAGATCAGAAATACTATCAATGAGCACAGGATAGCTTCTAATTTAACCAAGAATGAAAATCAACTATTGAATTTCTTAAAAAACAACAAGACAATAAGAATTATGCAACCTGATAAAGGGGGTGGAATGGTTCTCATGGATTCTATTTTATATGAGTCTAAGATGAAGGATTGTTTACTTGATACTTCCAAGCATTCTAGAGCCTCGATTTATGAGGTCAACATTGCCAAATCAAAAATCAGTCTTTTAATTAATGACTTGTTGTTAGAAGGTTCTATAGACTTGGACGTATTCAATTTTTTGAACAATCAAAATCCTAGAGCACCTTCAGTTTTTGGAATACCAAAGGTACATAAAGACTTTGATGACCCTCCATTACGTCTTATAGTCTCCTCTGAGGGTTCCACGACAACCCCTTTAGCTAAGTTTATTGATGTGAAATTGAAGGACTTGGCTAATCAGGGTCATACAGTTCTAAAGGATTCATGGGACTTCTTGAGACAGGTTAAACCTAACCTCTATTCCTCAGAGATTATTGTTGTGACTCTTGATATTGTGGACCTGTTGGTTCCATTCCACACGAAACTGGTTTAGTGTGGCTTGAGGATAGTATGAGAGAGAATGGTGGTCTTTCACCTGATGACTTTAGAACATGTCTTTTGTTAATGGAAGTTATCCTGAAAAATAACTTTATGTCTTTCAAAGTTGAATTTTATAAACAAGAAAGAGGTGTAGCTATGGGGGGCAAATGTGCCCCCTCCTATGCTAATATAGTTTTGTCATGGTGGGAACACTTATTTGTTAATTGTGAATATGTTAAGTCCTGGATTTTTTATAAATGCTTCCTGGATAACATTTGTATTTTTTGGATAGATTCCCAGGAAAAATTTTTCGAATTTTTGGCCTATCTCAGGAGCACAACTAATTTTCTGGACTTCACTTATAATTTAAACAAACATGAATGTATCTACTTAGATGTTTCTTTAACCAAGTCTAATAATTCCTTTAAATCTAAAATTCATCGGAAAAATACTTTTTCGAATTCCTATTTACATTTCACGAGCGGTCACTCCTTTTTTCAGAAAAAGAATCTTCTTAAGGGGCAACTGGTGAGGTCTAGTCGCATGACCTCTGACGATTTAGATTTTGTCAATGATGCTGGATTTATTATGGAATTGTTTAGAGAGAGGGGGTATCAAGAAAAGTTGGTTAGTGGGTTGTTTCAGGAGGTACTGGAGGGAAGAAAGGGTAGATTTGCACCAATCTTGGGTCTGGAAGAAGTTAGTCCTACAATCAACAAGAATGTCCTGAATTGCTGGGAAAAAGCATATGTTATGGATTATACTGGAGACTCGGATATTATCAAACAGACTATTACAAGATAATGGGATAGGTTTAAACAGTTTACTGATTTGGAACACATATACAAGGAACCATTAAAATTTACATACAAGAAAGATTTTAATTTCAAGAATTTGTTTGAATTTGGGGGTAGTTCGAATCACAAGACTAGAACAGGTAAGGTTGGAACATTTAAGTGTGGTTTCTGTTCGCAATGTCAGTACATTGCTAATAGTACCAGTATCCACCTTCCCAGTAGAGACAGGCAGATTTTTGGTAACACATATTCCAATTGTAACGCCAATGGAGTTGTGTACATTGCTATTTGTCAACTCTGTCATTCCTTTTATGTGGGAAAGACAGAAAGGAAGTTAAAGTCTAGAATTTATAAACATCTTTATGAAATTAAAAAATGTAATGGCAACAATGCATTATTTCGACATACACAGATTTGCCAACAGGCCTCCTTCCTCTTTTTTGTTTTAGAAGTGGTTCCCAAAGATGCTAGGGGTGGTATGTGGGAAACTAAGCTGGAATATAGGGAACTCTATTGGCAGATCATACTAGAGGCCAACATGAATACTGGTCTCAATTATATGGTTTCCCTCCTCCCTGTTCTTAAACTAAGGGCAGCGAAGTTATGACTTACAATTCCATCTTTGTCCATTAGATGGTGTCAAACACATGATTTATTTAACTCATTTTAATTCATATAGTATATTTATTTGTAATTGATTGTTGGTATTATTTATAAGTAATATTATATGTATTATAACTTTATATGTATTAAACATTTATAAATTCATTTTTTAAAAAAATGCTTTTTAAAATAAGTATTTTTTGATAAAATGTAATTAATACCAGTCTTCCCAAGATGAGTTACTGTGGGCAATGACACAAAGTAATTGTTTTATTGTATTGATTGATTGTTTTATTATGTAGGTTATAAAAGGAAAGTATTTGTATGATGTAGGATATACGTTTTGGTTTCTGATGAAGATATTCGAAAACGCAGTTTTGCATTACAGCGTTAAAGTGTGCTTGGCTGGTTTGTGATTAAAGCCTTTTTTCAACTAACTTCGTTGTTCCAGGCCTTGGACCCTTATTTGGCTTTTCTAGAGCGAATTTTGTTTGGTTGTGGGTTTTGTGTTTTTCGCTCTTCATCTCCCTTGTGGTTCATCGTTTGGGAAGTACCAGATTGCTCAGTGGTTAAGGTCTTCGCCTCCCATGCACAAGGTGCAAGGTTCAATCCTAACCACAGACCAATGCCTGTTTGGAGTTTCTGTGTTCTCCCAGTGTCTCCTTGGGGTTTCTCCCATGTTTGAAAAACATCCTGAGTGTTTCCATCTCAAACTCACCAATGAATGGAGCTGTGGACAACAGCACAGACTCTACATGGCGCCCTATAGGGGGAAGAGTTGTACAGCCTAACCTCTTTGGGCATCTCCTGTGGTGCACAGTATCCCCAAGATAGGAGAGATCACAGACTGCATGCCATGGCAGGGTTAGCCACTCAACAGTGTAAAATATGGCGACAGGTGATTCAGTCATGTTGACTAATGTCACCAAAAATAGGCAATGGGAAGTTACCAGTGATAAGTGGGCTGAGGACCCAGAATACTCTGACCCACACCCAGGAACATTGCTAATAGTGGGAGGGGTATACGTGCCCCTATTGGCCAATGTGTGCCCACCATAAAGCCCAGAAGCCCTAGGTCAATAAGCTACTGGCTAGCCAGTGTCTAGTTGCTCAGCCTGGGTTACCTGGGTTAGCTCTGTTGAGAGAAAGCTGGACGTAAATCCAAATAACCTGCCAAACATGAACAGAGAATTGTTACGCTTAATATAGGTTCACTGACAGGACACAGCTTGGAAGTGGATGACATGATCTGGAGGAGGCTGGACATCCTATGTATCCAAGAGACAAGATGGAAAGGCAGTGCAGCAAAGCCACTTGGCTTGGGATCCAGAGTCTACTACTCAGGTGGAGGGCAGGCTAGAACTGGTGTAGGAATTGTGGTGATAGAGAGGCTTCAGAAGGCAGTAAGGGATATCATCAGAATTAATGACAGACTCATGGCAGTCAGACTCCAGTGTAATGATAGGGCACAGTATTCATAATTTCAGCCTATGCCCCACAGCAGGGTTGTGATAGTGAGGAAAAAGAGAGCATTCAGACAGCAGTTGTAGGACCTACTAGATAAAGCAGGAGAATATGAATTGGTGTTGATACTGGGTGACTTGAATGCACATATTGGGACAGACAGAATACAATATGAGGACTGCCTGGGTCTAAATGGGTGGGGCAACAGGAATAAAGAAGGAGAAGCCATTCTAGACTTCTGTCTGGCAAATGGCTTGATAGTAGCCCACACATGGTTCAAAAAGAGAGAGAATCACAAGATCACATACAATAGTAGTCATCATGCAACTCAGGTAGACTACATCCTAGCAAGGAAAAGACACTGGGGTAGAATCCATGATTGCAAAGTCATCCCCAGTGAAACAGTCAGCCACCAACATAAACCACTAGTTGCAACAATCAGCTGAAGCAGTGGTCAGGGAAGGCTCTAAGGTCAATAGAGACCAGGCTGAAGACCTGGAAGTTGACTAGAGAGAAAGCACAACAGTTCAAGGAATTACTCGGGGCTCTAGCACCCCAAGAAGAGGATGAAATAGGTGGAGTTGAAGAAGAATGGCAGCACCTAAAAACAACATGTGTTAGTTCTACAGAAAAAATATGTGGCTGAGCCAGGTATGGAAATAAGGTACATAAGGAAAGCTGGTGGTGGAATGCAGAAGTCTAGGAAGTCATCAAAAGAAAGAAGTGCAGGAAGAAGTAGGAGACAGAAAAGACTGACCAGACTAGGAAGGACTACTGGTTGGCTAACAAAGAATCTAAGAAAGAGGTTGCAATAACATAGAAGAATAGATCATAGAATAGGGCATCAGAGGCACTGTGCCAACTTCTGGAAAGTGACTCAGTAAGGGGCACAAAGAAACTATATCAGTTTGCAAGGCAAAGACAGAAAGATAAAAAAGATAGTCAGACACCCTTCATAAGAGATGCCAGCAACAACCTGCTCACCAGCCCAGATGGCATCAAAGGCAGATGGAAGGAGTATTTCCAGCAGCTTCTGAATGAAGAAAACCACACAGAAGCTGAACTGCCCCAGAAACAGCCTACAATGAGAGAAGAAGAGGAGCCTACCCTAGAAGAAGTAAGAACAGCACTAAGGAAGATGAAGTCTGGGAAAGCAGCAGGCTCAGATGAGGTCACAGCAGATATGATAAAGATGCTGGGTGAGATAGGGGAGAAATTGCTCCTGAGGGTAATAATAGCAGTGTGGAGAGAAAGACATATCCCAGATGACTGGAGAATAAGCATACTGGAGAATAAGCTTACTTGTGCCAGTGTACAAGAACAAAGGGAACATCCACAACTGTGTGCAGTACATAAGGCATCAAACTCCTAGGTTCACAGATTAGTACTAGGCTAAGTGCCCTTGCGGGCCATTTTAAGCCTAGCCAATTACCTCGTGTGAGAATTAAACCCTACACCTTGTGTCTGTAAGGTAAACACCTTAACCATTATGCCAACTTCCCACCCTATTGCATGAAAGTTCTCGAGAAGGTGATTGATAAACGGATATGCAGAGTAGTAGAATGTAAGATGGGAGATGAGCAGTTTGGATTCATATCAGGTTGCAGCACAACTGACCCAATGTTTGCATTGAGACAGATACTTGAGAAGAAGCTAGAGATGAAGAGAGAGTCCAACTGGGCATTCCTAGATTTGGAGAAAGCATATGACAAAGTCCTAATATAGCTGCTCTGGGGAGTAATGTGGTGGTTTGAAGTCTCAGAAACATTGGTAGACTTAGTGCAGGCTATAAACAAGGACCCAATGACTCAAGTATGAATAGTGTTCTGCCTCACAAAGGGGTTCCCAGTGGGAGTGGGTGTACATCACGGTTCAGCTCTGAGCCCGCTGCTGTTCATACTGGTGATGGACTACATTAGCAAAAAGGTTGGAGGGGAGAGATCAACACAGCTGCCGTATGCAGGTGATGTGGCAGTGCAGGCAGACTCTGAGCTAGAACTTCAGCAAAGGATAGGAGAATGGAATGCAAATCTGAAGGCTCATGGGATGAAACTAAGCACAGATAAGACAGTGATAATGGCAGCAGATTGGGGAAATCAGAAGAAGCTGAGAATAGAGACAGATGGGAAGATAGTGGAACAGGTAAACAGCTTCAAGTATCTGGGAGGGGTGGTTGAGGAGAAGGGTAGTCTGAATGAAGAGGTCAAAGCTAGAACTAGAGGGGCTGCAGCCAACTGGCATAGAGTATCAGGTGTAGTATATGACAGAAGAATGCCAAAGAAGCTGAAAAGTAAGGTGTACAAGACAGTGGTGCGACCAGTACTACTGTATGGTACAGAAACCTGAGCAGTAACGGCAGTAACAGTTGAAGAAGCTAGAGGTGATAGAAATGAAGTGTCTGAGAAAGGTAGTAGGATGCACACTGTGGGACAGATGAAGAAATTAGGACATAAGAGCAGAAGCCAAAGTAGGTCCAATTGCAGAAAAGACCAAAGAGAACAGATTACGGTGGTTTGGGCACATGTGTAGAAAAGCAGAAGATAATCTGGTGAGGAAGATTTGGGACAGACAGAAGAAGGTAAGAGGAAGGAAGGACATCCAGCAAAGATGTGGATGGATTGTGTGAAAGAAGCTCTGTGACAGTCAGGCATGAGTGTTGAAGAAGGCAGGAGTGTGGCACTGAATTGAGAGAGTTGGCGACAATTAACATGATACCCTGACCCCATGTAGAAAACAATGGGAAAAAAGGGGGCTGATGATGAAGATGATCCTTTGGGAAGTAATCTACCCCAGGGAACTACCACACTGACAATAAGCCCCTAACAGCTGACACAGTTGTTCAGGATTTGGGAATTTATGTGGACAGTGACAACTTTTGTTCAACATGTATCCATTATAGTAAGGAATGTCATTCCAAATTGCACAGCTTATAAACAAAGGGACTGTGTCTAGATTTAGGGATGTCATTGTATCCATTTCTTAATCCTCATTAGACCAATCATTGAGTGTAATGCCACCTTTGGCATATAACTGGGCAGACACATGCAACAACTGGAAAACCTGCAGAGATACCATACTAAAAGGATCCAAGGCCTAAACATGTCCTACATTTTATGACTCCCTGTCACAATACCTGGGTATCCTATACACTGCTTAGAGGTGACCTCTGTCTGGCATACAAAGCATCCTCCAATCTAATACTGATGGATTCACTGCACATCAGTAAGTCAAATATCATCAGAAATACTCATTCTAGGGATTTAAACCTTTTCTGCAAGATCAACAGAATGGTTTGGAGGGACATGTATATCTTGCAGAAGATACCACTGCTATGTGGACTCCCCATTCATATAAAACAAGGTTCATCCTTGTCCATATTCAAGGACAATTTGGATCTATGGATGGGAAACACAAAAACTACCCCAGGACTGCCCCCTGTATGTCTAATGTATAGTGGCAGCATCTAAATTCTTTATCCCATGCATGGGTCTCCTCAAATTATCTGGTATGTTTCCAGAGATTCTCATGAGGGTTAATATACAATTATAGCCAAAAAGAATGAGGATGGCCAATCTGTAAACAAATGGCATACTTTAATACCAGCACTGAATGGGAAACTGACTAGGCTAAAAATGTCCTGCTAGCCTAGTACTTAACTACGAACCTATAATCTCATAGTCAGAGATCAAAGATATTTAACTGCATCCCACTCTACTCATGTTCAAATCTTTGTAAGGTCAAATTCATACAGTAGAAATAATGATATAGCTTTCTTCATATTTTCAACTGCTGTTTGTGATTTGCTTGCCACATTCCTTAAGAGTTCTACCTAAACAGGGCAGTTCAGAAATTCACTTGCGAACACTCCACTATTTGCTTCAAATCACAGTGGTCTGAGGAAACAGTAAGAAGGTTACTCAATGATAGCAGACAAATTCATTATAATAATCAAATCTGTTTACTTTTTCTTTCTTTTCCTTATGCAGAATTATTTTGTATGTACCAAACAAATCTTGTTTCTCAATTTGGTTCTCAGTAGGGGTGCATTCCATGCAGAGTTTACATGTCCTTCCTGTAATGACATATTTTTCCTTGTACTATAGTTTCTTTTCACATCTCAAAGATCATAGATTCCCCCAAGCTGCCCATAAGTGCGTTTTGTACATATATGTATTGGTGTTTGTACATATATGTATTGGCATGTGTATGCCTAAGCCAAATAACTGAATAGTGTCCTCTTGCAGACTACTGAGTAGATGGATAGGTTATGTCTCACTTATGGCATCTGCTTACCAATATTCAAAGATCTTCAATATCTAAACCTGAGACATGCTACAATAGAAATTGCAAAATTTGCAACTAATTCTAAATACTCGACCCAACACTGCATGGCTCTTAAATCACTGAAATGGCTACAACTACCAAACTCTCTCTCCTAATTGCAACTAATCACACCTCACAAAATGCTCTTTATACCCCTAGATTATCCTGCCCTGAGTTCTTCATTTAGCTACTACCACCCAAACAAGCCTCTTAGATCAGGGGATCAGAAACTCCCGCAGGTTCACAAACCTAACCTCCCACCTGGCTCAATTGCCAAAAACTGGAATGCTCTGCCTCTATCAGTTGGAACAACTCAAAATCCTATCTCTTTCAAAACTTCCCTTCACAATCATCTCAAGCAGGAAGTGTACATGCACCAAGCCCCCCTATATTATCCTCCTTACTTGATACTTTTGACTGTACAGATTATACTACTCTTATGGTTTTTACTCTATTTTGTACAAATTTATTCTTTGCAACTCAAATCTTGTAATTTAAACTGTTGAATTCATGTACTGAGGAGCTTTTCTCCTCGAGCCTCCACTAAAAATGGGTTCTCTATGGTCCAGTGGACTTTCCCAGTAAATAAAATACAAATAAATAAATAATTGAATGACACTGAACAAGACAATTGGGTATTGGAGTAATAACTTGGTTCCTTTCATCATATTGCCAGTTTACATTGTTTTATAATTTTTTTAGTTACTGACATGCTTTACTTTCTGCCTGTATATGTTTAATGATTAATGTTTCTTTTGACACTTATGAGCTGCTTTAACACACCTGACCCTGACTATTACAGGAACTCACCCTCATAAATCTCACATTTTACCTGGCTAAGAAATATTAAACTAGTGATTATTATTATATTGCAAAACCAGTAAACTCTGTAAACCATTTAGTATTACTCTGTGTACATATCAACAAGAACATATGTCTAAAAACAAAAATACATTATTCTATGGGAGAATATGGTTTACATCAGTAATAACTCCATCACTCATTCATTTGTAGAGGTAAGATCATTGTATCTTAATACTTCTTATTAAGAATGACCAGGGTGTCATTATCAAGTGGCTTGCTTAGAATTGCAGTCTGCAGAAGGAGACAGATGGCATTAAACTGTGGACAGCTGGATTAATATTATTACTACACACCCTTAACCTTTAGAATGAACCAACAGATATTAAAAGAGCACAGATTCCTGCTGGATCCTGAAAGATACCCCATGACAACAATAAACATGCATTTGAATGCAAATGCTTGGAAAATGAACCAAAAAATTGCCCTGAAAATCAAAATAGTTTTGAAAACCACTACTCTTGTTTTGTTCATAGGTTGGTACTAGGATATCGGGCCTAGGGCCTATTCAAGCCTAGCCATAACAATTCCCTGGCTATTTCTTCCCACAGTATTTATTTCCCTGTTTTTCTCAAAGTTTACTTTCTCTCAAGGTTCTGCATGGATCATACCCATTTTGTGAAAAAATTGAAACATGCTATGAAACTTAAACTTTATTCCTATCTCATATAAACTAGGCCTTAGTTTATACTCTATACAGGCTAGGAGCAATCCCATACCATAATGCTTCCATGAATTCCCAGTTATTTCACACCCATTCTGTAATTATCCATAAAATATAACACACAGGTCCAGATCCTAAGAGTTGGTATCAGTGTAGGTGACTTACTTTTATGTAAGGTCTATCTATAAAAAGGCTTACAAAAATGGACCATATTTCAAAAGGCCTACTCCCAGTTTAAGTAATTTTACTCCTGTTTATGATACAGGTTGAATAAATCAAGTTACAGTTACTGAACTGGGATAATAACACAGACTAACAATTGTGTGCTTGTTCTGGAGAATGTGATTTAATTTCCTTACCCATGCGCTAACACATCGGCCGCAGGTTGTGATTTTGAAGTCGCCATAGAGGTCCTTGATTGCTCCAGTTGTGAAGAATCCTTCGACCATCAGCAAGATGCCATAGACAAAGAATGCTGCTGCCACACCATAGATAACGTACTTGAAAATGTCAATCCTACAAGAAAAAAGTTGCTTAGTAAAAGTAAGCTTTTCACTATTTATCACATTCATTGATTCAGTTGTTGTTAACAATGTTGATTTCTTCAAGCAGTGTAATGCCTCCATCTCTGCAGCTATTCTCCTATTATTCGCTGATGCTCTTTATTATGTAGCCTATAGTATCTCTCTCCATATCATTCGGATAAGCCATTGGCCCACCCCATTACCCATTTACTTCTCACAGCAGCTTTGAATGTGGACAAGATATTAACAATTCCTCTAGGTCAACCTAATTACTTCCGCGGTGGTGCAGTGGTAACGTTGTTGCCTCACAGCAAGAGGTTCTCCCGTTCGATTCTCGGCTCGGGTTGGCAGTGCCTTCTTTGTGGAGTCTGCATGTCCTCCCTGCGGTCGAGTGGGCGCTCGAAAGACATGCGTTGAATGGGCGTGCCTACAAACAAGCAAACCTCTAGGTCAACCTACCATTCATAGCTTTGTAGTGCACTATGCTTTACCATGTGGCAAAACCATTTCTGGAGATTTAACAAAACACAACTTATATACAGAGATTTTCCAGACCAATAACTCAACAAATTTCTTCTCATTACTTTTCCTATACTTGGAGGAATTCATCAAATCCCAGCTCACTTAACAGAGGCATGCTGTGACAAATATCCCATTACCATCACCGAACAAAAAGCAATGAAAATCATTCATGGAAACATTTACAGCAAGTACCACAACAATGAAGAATTTTCACTCCTGGACTAGTCCCTTCAGACCACATATCCTCTGCATCAGTGAGATGTAGCTCAAACCCAAAACTGGATACATATCGTCTACTCAGAGGCGATCTCTGCTTAACATACAAGGCCATGTCAAACCCAGAGCTGTTGGACATGCTACACTTACAGAAATCCCTCAGAGCTACACGCTCCAGGGATCTAAACCTTGTCATCACAATAAACAAAACATGCTGGAGGGATAGGTTCCTGACCCAGAGACTCCCCGGACTCTGAAATAGACTGCCCATACATGTCAAGCAGAGTGCCTCTTTGGACCTCTTCAAGAGGAACCTTGACAATTGGATGGGAGAAAGGAAATTCACCCCAGGGATCACGTCAGTCGCTCTGCTAGACAGGGGTCCAGGAAAGTAAATAATGTGGGAAGAAATAGCCAGGGAATTGTTATGGCTAGGTTTGTATAGGCCTTTGGGCTGATAGCCTAGCACCAACCTATGAACCTATGAAGAATAACTATCCACAACCATGCATCCAGAGCAAAGAGGACTAGACCAAAAATACAAGGGAATGTGACAGTAAAAAGGGAATGTGATAAACATATTAACTCATGATGACACATATGTATATCTGTAAACCCAGAAAAATGACAAAGAAACTTGAGAAAATGAAACAAAACACAGGCTCCGATCTAACTTGAACCACTCACTGCAGTTTATTGTAAAGAGCTTTTCGTCAACACTAATGGAAAACTTCTTCAGACAACAAGGTACAACAAAGCACTCCTTTTAAAACTAAAAGGGCGTCAACATTAACAATCATCTCATTATCCTAATTACTCAAAGAATCACTCAATTAGAAAACATGAAAATCCTGTTACAGACTTGACACTCAACAAAAATTCTGAATAGAAAATCTTAAACCAAAAATTATACTTTTCTTACTAAAGCAGCAATCTTATTAAAGCAGCAATCTTGTTAAAAATACTCATATATACTACTCTATATAACAATAATGAATAAATAAGTAAATAAGTAAACACTAAAATGGACATTGTGTTCCTGTGCAAAACAAGGCAAAAATTACCAAACAACTGTAACTGCCTAAAAGACTAAGTGTGTCAAAGAAAAGGTGAAGAGAAAGTGTCCACCTAAAACATCTTGACGAAAAAAATGTATATGTGTGTGTGTATGTTAAATGTGCAAGAAACTGTTAGTAAGTATAATACATTACAAAACACATTTCAACTAACATAGATGACTAATAAGATAAACAGTATTGTTAAGAACAATTAAAACTGTTTTTAAAAATGATTTTCTTATAAAAAACAAGTCACCTGAGTAAACTTCTTAACTTAAGGATGCATGCTAAAGATGTGACTTCATTTAAGCCAGGTAGAGTATATGAATTTAACCTAAGTTGCCAAACCAATTCATGTTTCTCCAATATCAATTGGTAAGGTCCACCCTTTCCATCTAAAGCTACCTGGTCTATAACTTTGAACAAAAATGAATGAGAGGGGTGCTCACTACAGTGTCACTAGCCAGAGCGTTAGTGGTGCTTTTTTTCCTAATTCGTAAATCCTATCCTTTAGCTTCCTGTCTGTTTTTCCTACGTAAAATGCTGAACACATCTAACAGGAAGCGAAGTACACCATAGATTTGGAATTACAGTTGTACCTACCACTGGCTTTATATTCATGCTGGTTTACTGTGAAACTAAACCCTGCAGAAATGTACCTACAATAGTTAGACGCTTCACATTTATAAGTTCCTTCAGTCCTAAGAGGCTTCGGACTATTGTTTTCTATAATGTTTTTCAGGTTTTTACCCTTCTTAAAAATAATGACCATGTCATCACCTAATTTCTCTATTGCGTCTCTCTCAAAGGTCAATAAAAACCAATTCCTTTTGAAAATGTTCTTAATTAAGTTTGCCTCCAAACAAAAGGGTGTAATGAAACTCCTCTTAAAACTCACTATTTCCTTAACCGTAGAACATTTCTCTGGTGGAGTAATGCTAGTCTTAGAGCCAAACCATCTGACCTTTCTCCCACATTCAAATCTGTTACCTCAGTAATACGTTCCCTCTTAGTGAAAAATGGACTGAAAGAACCTGCCAACCTTTTGAAGCGGACTTCACTTATTAGCTCAACAATCATCTTCCCTGTATAACCTCGACTCATGAACATATGTTTCAATAAGGTACATTCATCTTCAAAGGAAGTATCCTCAGTTGTCATCCTGGCAGCTCTTACCAGCTGTCCTTTGAGGACAGACCTTTTCTGATGGAACGGGTGACAACTGGAATAGTGCAACAATGTGTTCGAGTACGTAGGCTTTCTGTATATTTTAGCCAAGTACCCTTCACCTACAGGATCCCTCTTTAATTCTACATCTAAATAGTTAATGATGTTCTCTCCATAGGTGAAGTTGAATTTCAAAAAAGGTGTACTATTGTTCAAAGTTTCCACAAATACTGGTGTGTCATCTGCACTCCCCTCAAACATGATAAAAATATCATCCAGAAACCTGTTGTAAAGTTTTACCTTCTTGTAAATGTTCTTCTTGAAAATAAACTCACTTTCCCATTGAACTAAAAACAGGTTGGCGTAGCTCCCCCCACATGGTGAACCCATAGCTACACCTACCACTTGTTTGTATATGTTGTCATTAAAACTAACAAAATTGTTGTTTAAGATAATATCTAGTAACTCCTGGATTAACCTTATCTCATTACTCTCAGCCTCATAAAATAACAATTTCTTGGTAATGTATTCAATTCCTACCTCATGAGGGATAGAAAAGTAAAGATCAACATCATCTATTGTTAAGAAAAAATGTTCTTATGATAAACAAAATTCTCTAAACTTTTCAAAAAGGCCCGGGAGTCTTTGCAAATGTGTTCTTCTCTGGCTACATACTTTTTTAACAAGTGGTCTACATATTTAGAACATGCATAAGTAATGGACAACCTTGCATTCACAAAAGCTCTCATCGGGGGATCATTGACATTTTTCTGGAGCTTAGGTAATCCAAACAGGTTTGGTATTCTTGGTTTCAAAATCACTAAATAATTGTACACCTCAACACTGATCAAACCTTCAATCAGTAAGTCTCTAAAAAAGGAAAAAACTGTTGTGTGCAGTGTTCATTTCATTGAAACTAGATTTTACATAAATCTCACTGTCCAACACTCCCAACATTCTAGTCTCATAGTCATTATTGCTCATAATCACCAGTCCACCGCCTTTGTCTGTTTTCAAAATTTGGACTGGTAAAAATTTAACGGAGCTGAGGGCTTCAGCCTCGTTTTTGGTAATGTTCACCATGTACAAGGGTGTTAAGAAACATGACACAGTGAACATTACCAAAAACGAGTTTCAAGTTCTAGTTTCAATGAAACATGGAAAAGGCCATTCCTTCCCTGACCTTCCTTCAAGGTAAAATAGGGATATAGTCTTGAACAGTGCTAAAATATGGTATGCATACAAACACTGTGAAAGCAGTGCTTCACTTCCTATAGGTATTTGTGTAACTTAGACATAAAACTGTGAGTTAAGCTACACTCAGGAAGAAAGGCTCAAGGAGTTTGACTGCTAGATTAGGGCAGGGATATTCGTTAATGGATGGCTAGTAGGAGGACGGCATGAATGAAAGCTCTAAGTATACAACACACCACATTCAGCAGGACACAAAAGCTAAAAAGGTGCTCACTTTCTATACTTGAATAAATTTACTTGCATTCTTCAACTATTTTACAACACAAAGATAAATAAGTGCCATCTGATTTTTCTAATATTGTCAACCACTAATGCAAAATACATTTGTTGCGACAACTCTCTTTTATGTAAGACAATTTACTTTTTTTTCTGTGAACATGTATAGTTTTGGGGAAGTATTCCATTCCACTCAATCCTGCTGTCATAATGTAAAGGAAATTTTATCAAATTCCCATTCTGGTCTCAGCTACCTCACTGTCAAACACTTGTTACTTAATCATTGTACAATAAATTAGAATAAAATGATTGACATGTTTTGCTTGTTTGAACTAAGGTGACTGACTAAAAATCTGTTTACTTATTTGTTCTATGACTTTTATATGCTTAATTATTCAATAGCAAGATTTGCTGTTTCTAACGCACTTCTATTACTTACGGATACTGGGCAACTTACACGAGTATCAACATGTTTGCACAAAGGGTCCTGGACTTTGGTAACACTAATGCCCTGGAACAAATTGTATGCAACCCCACAAGGGACTCAATTATTCTGGATCTGGTACTCACCAACATGGGTGACCATTGCACCACTGCAAGTATAGGACCCTCACTGGTTAACTCTGTCACATTTGAAGTGGCTGTAACACCTGAACCTCCTTATTAGGTGTAATCAGACTAAAACATTTCGCCAAAGCTAATTCTACCCTCCTAATCATTTCCAAGCTCCTGTTCCCACACATGCCATTGACAACTATATTAAGGCATATACAAATTTCCTGTACAATCACTCATGCAAATGCATTGACTCTGATGTACCTGATAGGATCAAAACAAGATCCTCAAGAAAACACACTCCTCCCTTTTGGGCATCTAGCATTAATAAGTCATATAACAAGAGGAAGAATTTGCTGTCTAAGAATAAAAAAGAGAGGTTCCAGCACTGGAAGAACACCTTCCTTTGTTTGAACAAACAAATAAGACAACTAGTAAAATGCTCTATGGATAACTTTGAAAAAAAAAAAGCAACCATAGCTAAGGATAACCATAAGGCATTCTTTGGCTATATCCGTAACCTAAAAGGTAAGACCCAGATGTGTGCTTAACTAGCTGTGGATGGCATCACACACACTGATCCTGTGAAAATAGCTAACCTACTAGCTGACAAATTTGGTGAAAATTTCAAACCCATTGTCCCCTCCAAACATTACACAAAATATTACCTCATCATCTCCTCCACCTTGCATCTCCAAAGAGCAAGTCATTAATGGTCTCTCCAAGGCCAAAAAAAAAAAAAAAAACAGCCTATATAGGACCGCATGGCACCCAGGTTGCGTTTTAAATGTTCTAAAACATGAGGCAGCAACTCCATTAACTACCTTCTTTAACCACAGCCTGAGTACTGTTTTTTGTCCCAGCTGAATGGAAAACAGCAACCGTCATCCTCCTTCATAAAGGGGGTACAGCAACAGACCATGGGAATTACACACCCACAAGCTTAACCAGACTTGTCCACAAGGCCATGGAACGATCATCATGGACCTTATAAATAAGGATATAAGTGATTTCCAAATCATTGATCTGACACAGTTTGGTTTTGTCAAAGGCAGGTCATGCCTGTTAAAGCTGGTGGACTTCATTGAAAATGTCACCAGAACAATAGACGGTGGTAAATCTGTGCATACAGCCTACAGTGACTTAGCCAAGGCCTTCAAGACAGTCAAACATTCGGGCATCATTGATAAACTCTCCCAGTTGAATATCAACCCTTATGTCATCAGGTGGGTTGCTAACTGGCTCACCTACAGATTAAACTCAGTCAAAGTTGGGGACTTTACCTCAGCTAACAGACCTGTCACCAGTGGGGCTCCACAGGAGTCAGTGCCAGGCCCCCTATTGTTTGGAATGTACTTCTTAGAATTTCAGGTCAAAACAATGGAGCTATGGCTCACTAAGTTTGCTGATGACTGCAAATTAGATGCAATCACTGAATCCCCAAACAATGTTAATATACTTCAAGAGGGACTTACACAAACCAATGATTGGTGCCAAAACCATGGAATCAAACTCAGTGCTAAAATATGCATTATCATCCCCTTTGGTAAAAATGATATCCCTGCAGACTATCATATAAATAATAATTCTCTACAGTAAGTAACAACTCAGTAGTGACAGACTTGGGAATGCAAGTTGACTGTAACCTAAATTTTGACCTCCATGTGTCTACTATGGTAAGGAAATCATTCTACATCATACACCTTATTAGCAAAGGCATTGCCTCAAGAGTGAAAGAGGTCATAACTCCCCTGTGCTCAACCCTCATCAGGACAATAATTGAATACAATGCTCCCTTTGATATGTACTTTACCAGGGACCTGCAGCAACTTGAGAGACCTCAGAGATTTCTAATCAAGAAAATTCAGGGTCTCCAGCATGTCATACATTGATAGACTGAAATCACTGTCACTGTACTCAGTGGCATTCAGACTGCTTAAAGGAGACTTGAGCCTGGCCTAAACAGCAATCTTGGATCCAAACCTAATGGGAATGCTGCACATCCACAAGTCAAATGGGACAAGGGTTACCAGCTCCAGGGACCTTAACCTGGCGTGCAACATAAATATGACCTGCTGGAGAGACAGATATGTCTCTCAGAGGTTGCCACTCCTCTGGAATAGGCTACCAATTTGCATCAAACAGAGCCCCTCTATGATCCTGTTTAAGTGTAGCCTGGATGACTGGAGGGGAAACCATAAATTCCTGCCAGGGAATTCACCTATGACCCTCATAGATATGGGCAGTCATTAAGATCTCGAGTTTTGGCATGATCCTTTATATTGGATTTCTCTAGTATTATATTGTATATGCACTACTAGGCTTTTAAAGATAACCCAGTAACCACCTGTGCACCTATAAGAAAGCAACAATATTTTACTATCTCATAGTAATTGTGATGCATAGAGAACCTCTTAACTTCTAGTTCACTAAACTACATTAACAAGATAGGCCATAAATTAACATTAAATAAATAGTAAGAGTGTCACATTAACATAGGGATTTCCTTCGACATAAAATCAAGGAAAACCAGGCAACTTTAACACAACATAGCTCATTTTATTTGTACAGACACACAAGTACTTGGCCAGAAAGAAAGAAAAACAAATCAAAACTCTTTCAAAAATGCATCCACAAAAATTACAGAACATTGGGATTATGTTTCTCTAATAGCTGTGCATGATATGATAACATTCATGCATTTCTTATTTAACCCTCTTCCTTACTCCGCTTCTTAGTGTCTTCAGCTGAGACTATAAATGTCTTGCATCAGATGGTCTTAATCAGTGACAGAAAAAACATTCACTTTGCATCTACATTTGGAAATCTGACCATCAGATAAGTTGAACATTAGTCCCATCAAACCACTGCACAAGCAAGCTGCTAAACATAGCTTCAGAAGTTACATTTAAGGCGTTGGTGCCACATTCTTTCAGGGCATTTATGCTGGCATACTTAATATCCACATCACCTTCCCTTACCTTGGTTATTTAGGAGAAATAAAAATTTGCCATAAAGTAATACTTAGGCATTCAATACCATTGTCATTCTAAAAACAATTTTATCTTTCAAATTCACCTCTAAGCCATAGGTTGTGGAACCTTTGGAAGATCATAGCATTTATAAACCTTTTTGCAAATTTTCAGAGGAGCATTGCATTTAATGTCATATGTATCATTATGTTTTAAAGCATTATTCAAATGTAGGAATACCTTTCCAGAAAATACATTTCATAATGATGTTTTTTTTTTATTTTTACAATACAATGACATATTAAAATACCATATAATCATCTACATTTGCGAACACTCTTTCAATTTCACACACATACCAGTACACTCCCATCTATCTCAACTTGTAAATAGACATGCTAGGATACTGTTGTACATAAAAATAATAGATTGTCTGAAAGATTATATAACACTTACTTGAGATCTCATGAGCAGTAGAGTACGACACTAAAGCATCCGTTACTGAATAAAGTTTCATATCTGTACTGTGACAACAACAATAATTAGCAGGCTCATCAAGAAAGTGTTTCATTGAAGAAACATTATCTTGTTAACCAATTTTTCTCAGATTTCTTTTTAACTTGTATGCCCCATAGAAAGCAATGTTCTGGGTTAAATTTCTGAATTCTGCTTCCACCAGGACAACCTGACCTTTCTTGAGTCAATATTCTCTGGTCTTAAAATCATCACACCTCTTCATCTTATGTTTATTCATAATCCTCAAATTAACAATCAGCTATAGTTGTTTGCTCCTATATTTTTGTTGTCCTTACTGTAGGGTATATAGAACTTCAACAGAACCATTTCAGCATATTAGTTGTCTGCTGCTTCAAACAATTACTTTTTTGGCTTTACATATATCCCGTATGACCCCTGTAGCATTCCATTAGCTTATTATCAAAGTGGGGCTGCTCTTTTATGAATAGTGTCACTGTGAAAGAGAACTTTTTAAAGTGGAAATTATTAAGGCATAGCCATTATGTCATATTGCATCTGATACCACAAACACAGAAATGCTGTGTTGACTGTTATCACAGTATGAGCTCACATAGCTATGACAAGCTCCACAAATAGAAAACTTAAATGCTTGTAAATCAATACAAGCAAATAGTGGTTACATTATACTAGCCCAGAAACTTCTTGCTGACATCGGTCAGTGTGCCTTTGGGAATTTTGATGTCTATAAGCTTATGTTCCTCTGCTATTGTGCCTTCATTCAGCATAAGAAATACTCATTTTTGATACTTTCAGTCAGTTTATTTGTGCTACATAACCAACTAATTTCTCTAAAAAGTATCTTTTTAATCACCTATTTGTGCTCCATGTGATATATCAATGTATATTTTCAGTCTTGTCCACTTTAACGTCACAGGTATATACTAGTCCAGTGACCTCAAGGGTCTTCATAAGCCTAGATGTGAAATCCAACTCAGTTGTGCTTGTATGTATCATGAGCATTTATTAGGAGGGGAAGTTTCACCAGGTTGCTTGGAGGGGGTACTTTAGTATGGGCATTACTGTCTGCACTTATGATTGCACTCGTCACGTATTATAATCATTTCAGAATCATTATCTCCTTTAGTATTCTTGTGCCATGAAGAATTAATGCAGAATGCTTTAACTTGCTCAAGTATTGAATGCCTCTGTTTCTGTCTCTATATCCTTTAGTGCCAGGGTACTTGAGAATGCAGATTTGGCTACAGTGTTAATATATTCATTCTCCTTGCATCTATACAACTTTAACAGGAAGCTAGACAGTCTGTAATGTTTTATTTTCCTTTCTGTACTGCAACTTAAGATAGTAGGACTGTAGTTTCAGTTCCCTTTTCTAATCTAACTTGTGACTTAGACACTGATCTGTTAAATATTGCCTCTCAGGTTTTGTGATTAGTGCGAACTCTTTGCCAGATACATATATATCTATATATGGAAGTTTCTGCAGACCTATTCCATACCTAGCTCTTCCTTCTTAGTCTACATCATCTCTTCACACCAAAGAACTACATCTGTTACTATCACATTACAATTCTGAGCTTCTAGTTTACTTTCAACTGTCTTACAACTAACACCTAGCTTCAATTGTACCTGTCAACTTCTTACCACAAAGAAATCTGTACAAAGCCAGAAATAATGGTGGGACAAAGGCAGTGGAGGCTGGCGACTTCAAATCAAAAGGGGGCTGCAGGAGACAGCTGAATGGGTGGAGCCAATAGGGAGGGGTGTGACCAACTAGAAAGGGGTGGGGCTATGCTCAAAACTACAAAAAACTAGGACTTTAATCAAGAGAAAATGAAGTGTAGAAGAAAAAAAATATTTCAATGCATTGGCTACATGACAGCATACCTAATATTTAGATGGAAACAAAAAATAAATTACTTTTTAAATACATTACTGGAATGCCAGTCAAAATCAAGTATAAAAATACAAGCAGCACTCACCTTAATCCACTTCTCCTTGTACTGCAGTTCAATTTATAATTTATATTCAGTTTTATAAAAGTACCAAGTAACATGCTGGAAGTAGCAATCTCTGTGATACCTCTACTTGTAAAAATGTTTCTTATCCAAAAGAGACCTGCTGCCTGACAACAGCTATCTACTTGTTTCATGGGGAAAACATGATCAAAGTAAAAAAATGAACAGCAAACAAGAAACAAGCTCAATATAAATTGCTTAAAGGATTACTGCACAGGATATGGACCACACATCATAGATTGGCATTCTGTTTAGTTTATGGGCAAAGCCTGCAAAGATGGCTGCAAGTCTCCAACAAATGTAATGAGCTTTTGAAAATATGTAATCCTGTCCTTTATTACAGTTACTGTCATATGAATTTCAATACCGAAGGCTTATACATTATCTAGTTATGAAAATATTCTCTACATGGCAACAACAGAAAGGCTTTCAATGTTGGTTATTCTTTAACAGTCTGCTTATTAAAGCTTACTTGCACCTTACAATCTCAGACAAGCTTAATGGATGGTCATTAAAGTATTGCTACTTAAACACAGAGCAACAGGCACTTTCTGAGCAATAATAAGCATAAATCAACAGTATAAAAATATGACAGAAAACCAGAACATTATGCAAAATCAAGAACAGATGAAAAGCCATGATTGTACTTGAGTCTAGCTTAGATGGGAGGATAATCTATCTGCACACTTACACTGCATAATTGGTCCTTGCCTTGCTTTGACAGATCCAAAGTCACTACATGGGGGAGTGGGGTACAATAAGTATGTCACAATTTGAAATGTCTCTGACTGATGGTGATGGCCCTGACACATTTGTCATACTCTCAACCTCAGAGCAAGAAATCTGGATGAAGCCATAAATAAAAGTGGGACAAAGGCCCAAAAATAAGGATTTTTTTTTAAATATTGCTCTTACAAACTTAGAAAGTTAATAAAATAGTAGGTCTTGCATTAGTATGACTTTTCTGAAGGGTATGAAACCGGAAACTCAAATGTCTGTCATTATTTTCTAACTTCAATCTTTATTGATTTGCCAGAAAAACACAATTTTATGAAAAATGGACCAAAAATGTGATGAGAAAATCTGTACACACTACACACACACAGACACAAAAAATAGATACAGATATGATTTCACCAAATTGTGAGCTTTCTAGCGGAAGTTGCAAGCATTATCCAGATCACTAGGCATCTACCCTTCACAGAATGACAAAGGAGATTCATTCATTCCTCTCATATTCAGCCATAGGACAGTCTTCCCTATCCATTTAGTGGAAGTCAATGTTTGACTGAAGGAAGCACTTAAATACCTAAGCATTTTCATCCTGGGCTATTCCTTCTATTTGCTTTGCATCAGTCATACCTCCAACCTAGCAGAGGAACATCATCCAACAAATGTTCTGAAGAAGACAGGCAGGCGGTCATCTGAAGCCATCCTTTCATACATTAGGTAGTAATGCTTTATTTACTTCACAGGGAGAAAGGTTCTTTGGATCCTGGGGCATTCTTTTGTACAGAGAGTGGTCTGACATGTCTCCACCCTACCATGTAGATGCTTTGGAAAACCCACTGACTCAGCTTCCCAGGATTGTCTTGGCTGCAGCTGCGGGACATTTGGCATCACTTGTCAATTAATGCATTTATGCCAATCACTTGATCATACACTTAACAGACAATGATCTGATTAAATTTCCAAAGAAAATTTTAGCAGCCAGAATCCTCTCTGACCTACATAGGTTGTGTTTCCTTCATTCAGGCATTCCTATTTTTTGATCATTTATTATACCAAGCCTCCATTGGAAGGTTGGCATTATTAGTTCAGCTGTGGAGACGTTCAGGTGCTTCATCTACCATAAGGTCCCCTGAGCTGCCTTGAACATTGGCTATAAAGTCATAAATTAACCTTAGCAACTGAGTTTTAGCAGTTGGTTTACATGGTTCCTTACAGGGATCACAGGGTTTGGGAGTCTGCATTATGGGTCAGTACCTGCCTTAGGTAGCTGTTTGCAGTAACCTCATGACTTAGCCCAACCTTGTCTTCCCTTTATAGCAGTCATTGGCTTGTTGTTGGATTACCAGGCTTGGATGACGTGGGAGTTTTGGTCCTGACAGTGATGAATGGATTGTGGGTCTGGTTTACAGCAGGCCTGAGGATGCTTGGAGGTTATGCACTCAGACGCTATCCATTAGCTGGAATCAATTTCATAATGCTAATTAGCAGGGGTCATCACTGAATGTTATGATTTATTAATCTTCATATTTATGTATGGTTGCTGGTTAAAGTGATTGTAAATAAATAGTTACAACATCATTCTTGTTTTTTTTTTTTTCTGACTCAGGTCTTGTGGACAAGCACAGTTTACCTGTAAGTCAGTTTGTCCATGAGCAGGATGGCAGAATGGAGGGGTCACCTCCTGCTTTATATAGTAATTCCAGTAGCTTGCAACGCAATTTATTGGTTGGCAGTGGAGCACCCACCTTTCCTTCTCTTTAAGTAGTCGCCTTATGGCTTTGCTTCCCCTTGTCTTCCCCCTACAACAGTCGTTGGCCTATTGATGGACTACCAGGCTGGGATGATGACCTGGGAGTTTTGGCCCAGGCAATGTCGGAAGGGCTGTGAGTTAACCCTTGGGACTTGTCTTTATTGCAGGTCGGAGAATAACTGGGATTATGTACCTGGACTCCTTCAGCCAGAACTAGTCGGGTATAGCCAACCAGCAGGGGTAATCACGGATGTTGTACTTTATTAATCTTCATATTCAGGTTTGTTGTTGGGCTGTGGTTGTTGTTAAAGTGAGTACAAATAAAATTTCACAGTGTCAGTTGTGGTGTAATTTCTGACTCATCTCTAGTAGACAATAAAAGATGTATTTGCTCCTAATTTTTTTTTTCTTTTTTGCCTTTTAAGTCAGGAGCATAATCTATTCACATTTTTAGTCAATTATCAGATAAAGATGCTTTGAGAATGTAATGGTAGCATGTCAAAACATTACAGATCAAAACAACCCAAAAGCAGTCACTGACAAGGGCAAAGCCATCTTAGAACTGGTCACTAGTAAAAGGGCAGATGGATATCAGAGTGATTTGGATCCTAGCATATCATGGAATGTAAATGTAAATTTGGAAATTAAGGTAATTTTATATTGGTTAAAGCTGTTATTATTTATTTATTTGATTATTTATTTATATTAAATAATTTTTGCATTGTCACCACAACTGACCATCAGCTGTTACTGCTGCATCTCCTCATTTTCAGGGTCTACTGAACCTGGAAATCCTCACCTAAAATTTCTCCAACCCAAAGTTTAGGGCTATTGAGGAGATTGATGTACCCTGGGAGAGCACTGTATTACTGCAAACCAGAATTTTATATACCCTAAATTACATCAACTTTATGCAGATCCATAATACCTAGAGCTGGATATCGACTGAGCCATGCTGGTATATCATTTTTACTCTGTGGAAACTCCAGCATTGTCCATGTCTCCCTAAGGACCATATCCCATGCATATCCCCGGCCTTTGCCAGAGATGAATTGCAAGATGCACCCATGTGCATGCCCTCACCCCGGATTGGTCACACACCCATCCTCCTTGTAGGGTTCCACAGACACCAAAGCAACTAATCAAACCTGGGTCACCTGGGCAACAGTCAGGGCTTTATCCATCTATGCCACTCCACTGGCTATGGCTGAAGCTACTGTTGCCATAATTTTTTAAGGGGTACAGCTGTATGACACATGTGAAAGTAATGTCCAGAGTATTTACAAATTGTGAGGGATTTTCTCTGCTTTTGCATTCATTTGGGAATGATGGTATCTATAGATATGAGAAATGCATTTTCAGAGTATCTTGCTTTGGGAGTTTATTTTGATAAATTTGTCCAATTAAGTTTATGAGTGTCATATTCACAATATGCTCTGGTCAGTATTTATAGTCACTGCATGAACATGATGCAGGTATCCATGATGAACATGAGTGAACATAGCTAGGCAGAGATCATTATAGGCAATTTACTTTAATGTGCTCTGCCCACAACTTGTGAGGGATTTAATGTAAGCAAATTAACTATAATGAAATGTAAATCAGAAATTGTGTAAAGTGGCATATGCTGATGAAGTGTTCTTGTGACTCATAGTCAGATATGCTATGCACACACAAACACTTCAGTGGCACAAAAAAATACCACATCTACTAAGACAGACTATAATTTGCAGACAAAAACTTGAAAAATTCTTTAAAAATGACTAAGGAAAGATCTGGCAACTAGTTAGGTGAGCAAGGTAATAAGATTTTTTCATAAATAAATAACAGAAATAAGAGAAGGCTCAAGGGTACTAGGACAGTATTTTATGGCTGCTTTATATGAAATGATAGACTGGAGTTGGCAGAAATATTCAAAAAGTACTTTCAAGTGTAAGTTCACTTATCATATCAACTGAGGTGAAGTTTTGTGAAATTGACGCATCTGTAACCACCATCGTAGTTACTGGTAATGACACTGTTGGAAAATCCATCTCTAGACGAAGCGATAGCAGCAACGAATGTGCTTCCTGGTTAAAATAAGGAAACTAATTTTATCTTGCTTAACAATATTGTTTATTAGATTTTTGATGGACTATTTTGTATCATCAAATAGGAGAATAGCTAACACCAATCCAATTCATAAGGGCGGTGTCATTGACACAATTAAAATGTTTAGACAAATAATTTTAACATCTTCAAGTAAAATTTTTGAAAGGTGTTTACTTGTGGTGATGGGATCCTAGAGTAACACTGATCCACTGTGATCTGTCTCAACATGGCTTTATCAGAAACAGATCTACTTTTAGCAACTTGAATAACTTTTACAATCCTGACAGCACGGTACTTGATTAGGCACAAGGTGTGTGTGTGTGTGTGTGTGTGTGTGTGTGTGTGTGTGTGTGTGTGTGTGTGTGTGTGTGTGTGTGTGTGTGTGTGTGTGTGATCTACTTATATCTTTTAAAGACTTCAACAGTATCCCACACCATTCCCCCTGCTGTTGAAGCCAAAGTTGTTGCTGTGATGACCCACCACTGGGTCAGTAATCAAGAAGCCTCAATCCTCAACACTGCCACCAGTGGGGAACATACATTGGAAAGATGACAAGGTTTACACACCAGATGCAGCTTTCTGTATGAAGTTCAATTTCCCATAAGAGCACACAGAGACCACAATCAGTCCGGGGCTGGTTTCTTCCTCTTTCTCCAGATCCTCAATAAGACTCCGCACTGGCACAGCTATAGGGTTGAGAACTCAGCTCAGTGGCCATGCCAAGACCTCCAGCACCCTGTCTGTCCTACCAGTGTTGTGTGTCCCTGTCCAAGTAGCTGACACACGCACACTTTGAGGTTTGATTTATACACCCCACAGACACACACACACCCATTTGCTCAGACTATAAGGAAGTTATCACTGCCACCAGCCAGATACTTTAAGGCCCTTAACAAAGGGTGTCCAATCTTACTGTGTAATGTTACTATTAATACAAAGGGTAGTTTGACCAAGAGCAAGGCTATTAGGAGTGGCCTACACAGTGCCACCAAAAAATATGCAACTATTCTCAGAACTTAAATATATATACACAGATCAGCCACAATGAAAGGTTTAAATATTTTTAATAATAAAAGAACAAGACAATGCTAAATATATATTTACTGTGACAGAGTTCAAAATCACGGAAAAATTTAAAGCAACACTGCAGGATAGTCTCCAATAAATAAATATAAAAATATCTAAGCTAAGCTTCGTTATATTCCTGACTATATCTAAGAGAGTTACTATGCCCTAGAAACTTGCATACAGAGCAAGGAAGATGTGTGGCAAATGGGTCTTCTTGTCAGGTCCAAGACCGAATACAGAATGCTGTCTCTCTCTCTCGCTCTCTCTAAGAGACCTCTCAAATTAATATCTCAAATATTACTGCTGGGCTAACTTACAGAATGACATAATTTCTTGTCATCTGACTTCTAGTGCCCAGGCCCAAAACAACCATTGAAGGCAGTTGGTAGCATTTAGCATTTACCTGTAAAAATACATAGACAAGGGCTTTTCCTTAGATCTTTGGCAGATCCTGGAAGTCATAAAACAATTACCTTCCTACACATTCTGGTAATTATTTCACCCTAAAGACAATATAGAAAACTTCTCAGCACAGGCATTGTGTCTCCTTAATGACATAAAGTAATTTAATTTCAGCTATTTTTCTGAAGTTTTGCTGGACTGAAGTTAACCTCCTGTATTCCAGTTTCCACCATTAAAATATATAAATTTAAACAGTTACAATAGTGCATGTATATTTCTGTACTATTCCAGTAGGGCATGCTGTGGTTACATTTTAAGCACAAGAAATATTTTTCAACACACGTCTGTACAAACCTAGGTTGATATATACCTGACATACATTTCTAATACATTTGTAACACACGCATGTTATATGACTCATGTTGATATTCAAAAATGACATATAATTATTTATAAAATTCCAGATAGCTGTGCTGGCAATATCTCCTTTAAATCATGTTACTATTCACAAATAACATATAATTTACAAAATTCCAGCTAGATGTGCTGGCATTACCTCCTCTGTCACAGTTGTTCTGGGACCTATTTTGTTTAATATGGTCTTTTCACTTCTTAATCTAATGACACTTGTTATAAATGAAAAATTGCAGATGATGTTAAAACAGGAGTTCCACTAACTATTGAAAGTGATGAAACAAGATAAAAAACTATCTTAATACTTTTGTTTTGCTTGCTTAAGAATATTATCTAAATATCAATCAATATAAAAAGGGAATTATGATTTTTGGGTGACATGTTTCTTTGACAAAAATTAGTTTGGGTTGTGTCAAATTACTACTACTTTAATACAAGAGTTTTGGTGTCAGAAT
The DNA here is from genome assembly GCF_019279795.1 of Protopterus annectens. Classification (NCBI taxonomy): domain Eukaryota; kingdom Metazoa; phylum Chordata; order Ceratodontiformes; family Protopteridae; genus Protopterus; species Protopterus annectens. Next base: position 870,762,977 of record NC_056729.1, read on the forward strand.
CAGTAGTCACTTAAAATCCAAAGCAAATGCCCAACTTGTGAAAAGTGAAGTGATTCAAAAAACTGGTTCTATATCAAAAAATCTCTATACAGAATCGTTCCTTCCTCATAAAACCTTTTAGTCTATATGTCAGAGTGAAATTCCTTTCTTTATTTTATATCTGCTTACAAGTAGTTTACTGTAACTAGAGTATGTACATGGAAATTCATACACACAAAATAAATGAATAAAAATAAAATCTATTCCTCTTTTCCATATAATGTAATGTTTGAATGGATAGACTTTTACTCACTAAGTTACATAAAGTTGTGGGAGAGAGAAGATATAGTGTATAAAGTATTTTATGATGAGAAATTGATCATTCTACTGAATGTTGAAATTTTGCATAGTAATCATAATTCCAAAGGTAGTGGCTTTACTTACCTAATGAACAATAGCAAAACCTCTCTTAGGATGAAATGTATTACTCAATCTGTTGTTAATCTTTGGAACAAGTTATCTCTCTACACAAAAAAAGCAATTACATAAATTGTAAAGGTTAGTGGATTCTTGCATGGGCAAATTGGTCTATACAACCCATACAGAGCCTGCACTCTAAATAGCCAATGTGTAGTATCCATAAGACATGTAAACTGTGGTACTGTCTATTAGTAGACAGAGGTCATCTCTTTCCCAAATATGATTCAAGGTTTTGACAGCTATTATTACTGACATCATTGTGTTTATATTGATGTGCTTTCTTCTTTGTCCTTTAACACAGATTTCCTGATCATACAATCTCCAGCATCCTTAGTGGTGTCTGAGGAGTCTATTGTGAGACACTGTGTGCCTTGGCCTATCTTGACTGGGGCCCCCTGACTGAGATTTAGCAACTAAACCACAAAGAGAGACCTTTCTTTCATTATATAGGGTAGGCGAGGGATGGGTTGCCCTAAGTATATCACATGCTGGCACCATGTTTTTATAAGTACCACTGAAGCTTCCTCATGTGCCCATGTGTAATCTTTTCAGAATGACCATCAAGATTAAGGCCATGTAACCCAGTGCCCTGAGACACATACTTACAGTGATCTGATTTTACTATCATAAAGTTGTAAAGTAACTGGTCAGGAACAGAATGTTTTCCAGAAGAATGAAGTCCTCTGTTCAATACTGTTCAGACTGGCCTTCACTAACAAGACTTGATTCATGGGAAGGAGGTGTGATTTTGGTAGATTTAAAGACAGTCCTAGGATTTGGAAGCAGGCCGGGATGCACTGCAGTGCATGAATCAGCTTTTATCTGCCTACAGGTAAATATGGATATCCTTCTTCCTGCAAAAGGCACTTACTGGAGCCAAGCAACTTGTGAATATTCTTGTAGAAGTAGATAAACCACTCCATAAGGAAGTGAATTAATAATGGATCCCTCCCAGCTCTTCCTTCTTTGAATGAATGATAATGCCTCTCTTCCTTTGGTATAAGTATGTGAAGTTAAGTAGCATTCAGGTCCATGATGATCATAAAGGCTTAAGTAAAGAGAGAAGGCAGAAAGTCTTGTAAGGTTAGCATCCTGTAGTCATACATTTAATAATGTGTTGACATTTGACTGGTCTATGATGGGGTGCCACAGCCAATCTTTTCTTAAGGCTACTAACAGTCTTGAGCAAAAGGATGTGCCCTGCTTGTTTTATTGTTTTCATTCTTGTATTTTTCTGTCTATGGTATTGTAATTCCAGGGTTGATACCATGCTAAGGAAAACTGATTTAAAGATGTTTTTTTTACTTTTGTCCTATTTCCTATTACAGTAACACATTTGGCCTGAAACCTTAATGTAATATTGTGACCTTTGCAATGATGACTAAGGAATGGAAATGCATGATTCTGTTTGAAGATATAACCAATTGCAACTCCCAAGCAAGCAGATCAATAAAATGCAATATCAGTCTACATAAAAAAATTGAGCTATCTAGAGCTATAACAATAGAAACAGACATCAAAATGCAGACATATGTGAGATGTATGCTGACATCATGAGTATGGTTGTTTTCAATTGTTTCTGCACTGATGTAATTAAGCCCTTGTCCTTCGCATATGACAGAACCAGTTTAGTCACTTTTTCCATAACAAAAATAATAAGCTCAACATAACGCATCCGAAATTATCCAAGTGCAACTAACACTGGGCAAGACTACAATCCAGGTTGTAGATTGTTACAGATCCCCCTCCATGCCCCAGGATTCCCACTCTTCATTTCTTAAGATACTGGAAAATATTAAGGTACAACCCAATACCTTAATTATGGGTGATTTCAACTACCCCACCATCAACTGGGAAGACTACTCATGAACCAACTCATTCACCCAACGTTTTCTGGAATTCATAAATTCCAATGCCTTGGATCAGCTTTGTCCACACCCCCACCAGGGGCAGCAATATCCTGGACCTGGTCATTACCAATAAGGGTTCCATGCCAGAGATCACCTCCTTGCTGGTCAGAGCCGACCACAAGCTAATCACCCTAGACATCCATATCGAACCCCCACCCCTCATTAAAGAAACTATTCCAAAGCCAACTTCATGCTTCTTAAGACAGAAGTGGCAAACTTCACGACACCCATGCAGCTGGAAAACAGAGGTACGACTGCTGCATTTTACACAAATGCACTGTATAAGCACATACACAAGTGCATGGATCATGCCATCCCCAACAGAACCAAGAAGCTAATCTCCAAAAAAAGGAAGTCGATCTGGCGGTCCCCTGCCATAAACAAACTCTACAACAGAAGGAACAAGCTTTTGCAAAAAAGAGTAAAATCCCAAGATAGGAACTCCCTGGTCAGCCTAAGCAAGAAGCTGAGATCCCTCATAAAATCCTCCAAAGCCACTTATGAAAATAAAATCGCCACTGATTCCAAAGACAACCACAAAGCATTTTACAACTATGTCAAGAATCTCCATGGCAACACTCAGATCTGCTCTGAGCTACAGCACAATGGCACTAAATATACAGAACCAACCAATATTGCCAACATCCTGGCAGATTGGTTCAGTGCTAACTTTACCTCCCTATAACCCTCCAAGGAGCCCATCTTAATACTAGAAGAATGCAAACCCCCTGTAATCATGGATGAACAAGTAAAGACTGCACTCTCCAAAGCCAAGAACACAGCATCCATGGGACCAGACAACATCCCAGGCTTCATATTGCATGAACTACAGAACGAACTGGCACCCCACCTAAGTAGCATGTTCAGTCATAGCCTCACCTCAGGCTATGTGTATACTGAATGGCGGACAGCGACGGTTATCCCACTCTACAAAGGGGGTGCCACCACAGACCCGAGAAACTACCACCCCATTAGCCTGACGAGCTTGGTCTGCAAGGCCATGGGACGTATCATCTTGGATAAACAAAGGCATAGATAACCTCCAAACCCTGGACTCCACTCAGTGTGGGTTTGTAAAAGGTAGCTCATGTCTACTAAACTTGACTGACTTCTTTGAAGCAGTCACTAGAGCCATAGACGAGGGCAAGGTAGTGCACACAGCCTATCTTGACCTTGACAAGGCTTTCAATACCATCCCCCACTCTGGAATTATAGATAAACTCACTAAACTGGGCATAAATCCCTATGTCACAAGATGGGTGGCCAAGTGGCTCACTGACAGAACCCACACAGTAAATGTTGCCGACTTCAGACCAGTGATGAGTGGAGTACTACAGGGTTCGGTCCTGGGTCCTTTCCCTTTCGGCTTCTGAAGTGCAGGCCAACACAGGAATCTTTGGCTAACAAAGTTCGCAGATGATTGCAAACTGGGGGCCATAACAGAATCACATAACGATGTAGACATTCTACAAAAGGGCCTCACAGAGACAGATGCTTAGTGTCAAAATCATGTCCTCAAGCTCAATGCCAAGAAGTGCATTGTCATCCCCTTTGGGAAAAACTCGGTACCCATGAACTATCACATAAGGAGGTACCTCACTAAACACTGAAAGTGTGATAAGAGACCTCGAGACACAGGTGGACAGTAGTCTCTCCTTTGATAATCACATTGCCACAGCAGTCAGGAAATCCTTCTACATGGCACACCTCATCACAAAAGGTTTCTCTTCTAGAAAAAAGGAGGTCATTGTTCCTCTCTACTCATCCCTCATCAGACCCATGATAGAGTACAATGCCCCATTTGGCATGTATCTCACAAGGCACCTACAACAACTGGTAAGGCCACAGAAATACCTCACTAATAGGATTACTAGCCTCAAACAGATGCCATACACAGACTGTCTCAAAAAACTCCAGCTCTACTCCGTCACATATCACCTACTCAGAGGCGATTTCTGCCTAACATACAAAGCTATGTCAAACCCAGAGCTGTTGGACATGTTACACTTAAACAAATCCCAATCTCTCTGAACCAAATGCGCCAGGGACCTAAACCTTGTTACCACAATAAACAGAACATGCTGGAGGGATAGGTTCCTGTCCCGGAGACTTCCCATACTCTGGAACAATCTACCCATTCATGTCAAGCAAAGATCCTCATTGGCCCTCTAAGAAAAATCTTGACAACTGGATGGGAATAGAAAATTCACCCCTTGGATCACTTTTGCAGCACTGCTTGACAGGGGCACAGGAAAATAATTTTCTTGGGTGGCAAAAGCCAGGGAACCTTTTTGGCTAGGCTTATATAGGCCCCAGGGCTGATAGCCTACCTACCTACCTATGATGTACTACTTTCTGCAAAAGAAAATGAGGCAATGGTTTCTGGGACAGAACTGACCAGAAACCTGAAATGTGTGTGTGTATAGATATTATATATAAGATCAGTCTTTGTTTTGTCATGCTATTTACCTGTAAGTTTACTATCTGCCATTTCTGCTTTTCATCATCACCAAATTTATAGCAGTAAGGGTTCAGATCTCTTAAGCTAGGGGTTATTAGACTTATTTATCTAGCTTATATATAGTTTTCGTTAACTATTGCTGTGTGCTTAACTGAATATTTTATTTTTATGTGTACTTTTTCATTACTATGCATATTAAAATCTGCATTAATCTGTATTCTTTTTATAAGATTTTGAAGTTGTTCTCTCTCTCTCTCTCTCTCTCTCTATATATATATATATATATATATACAGATATATATATTTATATATCTACACACACACACATATATATATATATATATATATATATATATATATATATATATATATATATATATGTACACACACACTGTATATACACACATAATACAATTGCTTTTTATTATCTGAAATCCTATCCTATCCTATCTGAAATATTTGAATCCTAAGGGATGCCTATATTTCTTATTAACCTTAGTATGTAGTTCTTATATTTGTTGTATAACTTGACTTAATATTTTTTTCAATGTTATAGATTTCCTCTCTTGTACCTTGTATAAATCTATTAAGAAAATTGTTATAAATCACTGTAATTTTATCTATACTGGAGCTTTTCTCCCCGGGCCTCTACTGTAAACGGATATATGTCCAGCTAGACTAGCCCGGTCAACAAATGTAAAATAAAATAAAATAAAAAAAAAAAATAAAGGTTATCATTTACAACTGGCAAAAAGGTGCATCTCCTGTCTCCACGTATGGAGATCATGTGGGACAACTACCAGTAAAAATATTAAGATTTATGATCTATGACAGAGTTAAGAGCAGCTGCATACTGGAGATCTCTGGCCTTCCAGGGTGGTGGCAGTACTACTATGCTAGGAAGAGAATTGTGGGATACTGCAGAATCCTACCAGCCTTACCTAGGAAGTGTGTGTGTGTGTGTGTGTGTGTGTGTGTGTGTGTGTGTGTGTGTGTGTGTGTGTGTGTGTGTGTGTGTGTGTGTGTGTGTGTGTGTGTGTGTGTGTGTGTGTGTGTGTGTGTGTGTGTGTGTGTGTGTGTGTGTGTGTGTGTGTGTGTGTGTGTGTGTGTGAGAGCTGCATATTGAGAGAGAAAGTAACTGTGTCTGTTACGATTGGTAAGAGGCAATGGAAAGCACTGTGTCCACAGAGACAGTAATGAGAAAGGGGCATGGGTTGCTAGGTCAAAAACTCAGCTCTGATGGTGACCTGCATATGGTCTAATGTGAGGTAGATGATGAAATTTCATACTCAGTACAATACTGCATATTCCATCTATGCTCGTTGGATCAGGTTACATTTTGTGAAATGATTACTGAGTTAGAAGTGTGAAATTTATTTTACTTTAACAAGCTGAGAACCAGAGTTGTGACTCAAGAGACCATCCTTCTGGTGCTAGCTAGTACATTTTCTTTGTAATTGGTGGCAAGGGCAAGCTTTGCTAGGACCATTCTCCAACGGCTCCTGGACCCACACCCTTCTTTCTCCCAAACATTATAGCAATGGAAGTCTACCCAAATAGCTGGGGCTACTGCATCAGTGATGAAATGTTAAAAATAATGCAGTTTTGTAAGTAAACGTACCATAACAGTAGATGTTCAAATGACAACTGCTGCAGTAGCCCCCCCCCCTTCAATCCCCCTAAATTTATATCTTTTTTGATGCCAGAGTGGTTTTTACCTACCTAGCATTGATCACTTTCAGGACTGCAATCTCCCTTTTTCAGTTAACATGAAAGTTCGGAAGGGCTAGTTGCCCAAATCATGAATTTTCCTTAATTCTGCTTGAGCTGTCTAAAACATCTGGAAGGAACAACTACATAAGGCTGCTGTACATCAACTTCAGTTCTGCATTCAACACTGTGATACCAATGCAACTGGTGGATAAGCTCATGAACTCGGGATAAAAAAGCACCTATGTAACTGGATTCTTGACTTTCTGATGAGACCCTGGTAGACCCTGATGGAAAAGCACTGGAAACAATACCTCTCAATGCATAATCCTGAATACTGGTGTTCCCCAATGATGTGAGCTCAGCCCCTTGCTCTTCACCATTCTCACCCACGACTGTACTGCAAAACAGAACTCAAACCATATGTGAAGATATGTGAAGGCTGCCAGCTTAGCTAGACAGAATTTTGTAGATAATTCTGTCATTTGTAAATAGTAATATAAGCCACAGGCTTGTTCTCTTAAATGTAAAAAGACTGTATTGGATGTTGAACTGCAAAAATGTAACAGTGCACTCTGCTGTAAGAAAGCTGATAAGTCTAGCATTTTATGACTGTTTTGATTTCAGGGATCGGAGCCATGGTGTCTGAACCAGCAGATTCTTTCTATTGTTTTGAGACTAGAGTTAATTGCTAGATTTTACATATATAATGTCTTTAATTGCTGTAGTTTCCTGACCAGGTGCAAGCTTACTAAGAAATGTAGAGTTTCTGTTAGTCTGGGAAACCAGCGAATTGTTGAGAATGATGCAGTCTAAAATGAGTCAGCAGGATGTATTATCAATTCAAAGGAATTTCTCAGAGACAGAGAGGGAGCGTTTTGCATTTGCCTTCAGAACTGACCACTCACCAGCACTTGCTTTGCTCAGTCTGTATCTTAGACTTTAGTGTCTCTCTTAGATATAGATAGAAAATAATAAGCTTAGTCTTGCCATTTTCTATATTGATGTCAGAACTATTCTACAGTATTATTTTAAGTGTTTTCATGTGATCTCTGAACTCTTGTCTACCACTGTGTTGAATTGTGATTTGTCTTGTGTTTTTATTTAGTGAATATTTTTTAAACCTTTCAACTGTGGCTGCTTTGTGTAGAGATAATTTAAGCTCTAAAGTGCATTGCAATATATATATATATATATATATATATATATATATATATATATATTGATACTGTACAAAGCCACTCCAAATAAGCCTTGCTGCTCATTCACACTTACCATTTGGATAATAATATTGCACAGTAATAATTGGACGCCCTTTGGTAAGGGCCTTTTTAGTAGCTGATAAGTAAGGGTCATGGTGGCAGTGATTACTAACTTATAGCCTGGACAGGAGGGGCACAGCTAGTGAACCTGTGCCAGCCTTCCCTAGGAGTGTCTGTATGGTTGTACATTAATCATATCTCAAAGTGTGTGTGTGTTTTAGTGTCTGTATGGTTGTACATTAATCATATCTCAAAGTGTGTGTGTGTGTGTGTGTGTGTGTGTGTGTGTGTGTGTGTGTGTGTGTGTGTGTGTGTGTCAGCTACTTGGGCAGGGACACAAAGCACTGGTTGGACAGAGAGAGAGAGTTCTTGGAGGACTTGGCTTGGGACCATGCCTAAGGACTCCACTCTGTAGCTGTGCCAGTGGGGAGTCTTATTGGGGATCTGGAGAGAAAGGGAGAAACCAGCCCCAAACTGATTGTGATATCTGTGTGCTCTTAAGGGAAATTGTACTTTACTGTGTGTGTATTTGTTATCCTTCCCAATGTGGATGCCCCTCAATTGTGTGAGTGGTGAGGACTGAGGCTCCTTGATTACTGAGCCAGTACATGGGCATCACACCATATTACAAAATTCGCTGAGAATACCACAGTTGTGGGTCTTATCAGTGGTAGGAATGAACATAACTAGAGGGATGAGGTGAACATTTTGATTGCCTGGTGTGACAGGAATAATCTGGACCTGAATGTTAAGACCAAAGAAATGATTATGGACTTCAGGTGAAAGGCAACTGTTCCCCAACAACTCACTATCAAAGGAGAGTTAGTAAAGAAAGTCAAAACATCCAAGTTCCTAGGCCTTCACATCTCAGATTACCTCTCCCGGACTGTTAATTCCAACCATATAGTCAAGAGGGCTCAGCAGAGGCTTCACCGCCTCAGAAAGCTCAAAAAGGCCAGGCTCCCACTGTCTGCTCTTACCACTTTTTACAGAGGAGCTATCCAGAATATCCTCACTAGCAACTTTATAGCTTGGTTCAACAACTGCACAGTTGCTGTGAAGAAGAAACTACAGGAGGTGGTGAGCGTGAGTGAGAAAATCTTGGGCACAAACCTCCCTTCTATTCAGGAGCTTTTCTTTACAACAGCAAGAAAGAGAACATATAAAATACTAGCTGATTCGACCCATCCAGGCCACAACTGGTTCTCACAACTTGTGTCTGGAAGGAGGTACCACAGCGTTTGCTGTAGGACTACCAGATTCAGGAACAGTTTGTATCCTACAGCTGGGAGGCTTAAATCGAACACCACCATAATGCCTGACAAATTGAAGCCTCTTTTTTTATTTAATTCTGCTGCTCAGAGCAATTACTGCCAGTATTACTATTACACAATATGATGGTTATACTGAGCTACATCTAAGGTTAACACGTGCAATACAGTAACTAAACAGCTGCTACTCACTAGTCTGTAATTATTCTTTATCTTAACGGTGAAGGGGTGTGGTGCTGGGTATTTATTTATTATTTATCATTAGATAATGGGGATTGAGTGTGTTTATGTAATGTGAACTACCTCTTGTATGCCATACGTGTTATTTTCTTTCTTATGTTATTCTGTGATACCGCTGTATCTGTGTTATTTGCACTGCATTTCTGTTATGAACTGACATTTGTAATTTTGTTTAGGCTGTACTTGTGTGGTCCTAAATGACAACAAAGTATCTCTGAATCTTAGAATCAAAAGTGTGAGCATGTGGAAGGTGCCCATAAGCTATGGAAGCTGGTCGGCTATTATATCCTGTGCAGGAGACAACTCATATAGCTAAGGCTACTGCAGCAGTGATCACATGATGCACATTTAACCAGAGAAGAAAGCATATTTTGAGATATATATATATATATATATATATAGATATATATATATTTATTAAACACACATTTTAAAAATACTTTGGTGTGAATTTGTCTTTTTCTGTGTTTTAACACTGTTTCATTAATGAAACATTATGCTTTACACATCAGCACTCGGGTTACTGCATTAAGACAATCTATTTTATGCAAACCCCTGCCATTTAAAGGGGAAAAAAGTGTGTGTGTGTGTGTGTGTGTGTGTGTGTGTGTGTGTGTGTGTGTGTGTGTGTGTGCGTGTGCGTGCGCATGTGTGTGTGTGTGTGTGTGTGTGTGTGTGTATACAAGATAATAAAAGATTCCAACCATGCATTATACATCATATTTTCTTTTGGGTGGGAAGTATGAGATTGACATCACAGTGAGTAAAACATTTGGATTTCACATACAATAGCTGTCAACTTAGAAGGCATCTATTAGGGAATTTTTGTATTCTGTGTAGCAGTGGCTGCCTTTAATGCTGCTCTCACCATGACCGAAACCTTTTGTTTATTACATTTCAGTACCTGTGGAACCAGGTGCTTGCAGTTACAACTTGCGCAGCAGAGACTAATTTAGAACTGCAGCAGTCAGCGATTAAAATGCTGAAGCCAGGCACTAAGTTCAGCTATTCATATCGTCAGTTATTCTTATTTTATCACACTGGCATATAATTTTGCCCGTGGCAGTATTTGCATGCTGAGACTCTTAATATTCTTCAGCCATCTGATGAGTGCATTATTTTTCCCACAGGTAAATTCATTTTATATTAGTTTTCACATATCCTACAAGAGCAAGTTCTCAAGTTATCTAGTTACATAGTCACAAACAATACTGATGTGCTTAAAAACATACATTGCTAAATTTAGTTAAGCCAGGTAACATTTTTAAAAAACTTGACATCTTCTGAAGAGCTATACAGTTCACTTTACAATGGTTAAATTAATAACTGTATCTGTTATTGCCAAAGGCATAATTTGCACAAAAAGATCAGATACATATGGAAGAAGCTGCATAGCAACAAATGTTTACTGTATCAGATTATTTTAGTGCCTATATAATAAACTTAAAAAAAGATCATTAAAAGCAGTAAAATTCAAATATTTTCATAAGTCTGACTCATAAGTGCTTGAGCATCAGATATTGACAAAATTATTATAGAACAAGGTAAGAGCAATTCCCTTTACATTGCCTCATACATCTTTTTAGTATGGAACTCTGATAAGTGAAGCAAAACTGAGAAATGTGAGAAGCTGAAGTAGCAGCTGTCTCTGCATGCAAAATTAGTCTCCTGTTGTCTGTGAAAAATAACTCCAAATGTCAATTGCCTCACTTATGCACCTTTGTTTCCATTTTAAAGTAAGAAGTTATGATAAAAGTACTGCATCTAACACATTGTAGAAGATGTTATTTTCCTCACTCTTGTGTTCAAACGTGCACTGTGAATTTCAAATGATGCAAACGATATTAAAATTCAAATGACTGCTTATGTTGATATGAGTTTAGACATCAATATTTAAAGCATTCCTCGCACTTAAAAGGAAACAGTGCAATGCATGAGAAAAAAAATGTATTAGCTAGAAAGGCTTAACTTGGCCTAATGGGCCATTCTTCTTTCTTCCTCAGATTACTTTGTGGACTCTGCAGCTGATAGGCAGAAGGCGAATGGCTTCCATTTGTGGATGTGGTGCGTCCGAAGATGTCCTGCAAGACTTGACACACAATGTGGTCATTCAACTCTCACCAGATCATAATCTACCTTAGGCAAGACATGGATAGTCTAAACAGAATTTGTATGAAGTGCTCACAGTAGTGGTGAAGGATACACAGTGTGTTTCAGGACTCAAAGTGAGCAATGATAACAGCTAGATTATCGCCAAATGAAAAAAAACAGAGACTTTTTACAGAGAATGTGCCAGAATGCACACTGTATTATCCTGTATGCAGCAACCTATGAGGAAACAAGGATCGTTGGGACTCGGAAGTTAAGTAACTTCATTCAGAAGTTTTGATCCGATTTTTTATAATTTTGAGAAGTATACAGGGGCACATGTGTCCTACAACTGGGAGAGATCTCAGTCTCAACGGACGGGGCCATGACAAGTTTCTCCCATGTGAAATCCAACCTCTGAATAATTCCTTCTCTAACAAGCACCACAATATATTAAGTAAGAAAACTACTGTAGGTATCAGAGATGATCATCTGACTTAGCTTAGTACTAGACTACTATTCATCCCTTGATTACCTTAATAATAATTCTGTCTGTTGGACTAGTAGGGAAGTGGTCTATCCTGGCTATTTATAAAATTATTTGTTGCAGCATATAACTTGATTATATTGTTCACCATCACAGCCACATTTTTGATGGTGATCAATCACAATGTTTACAATATTACTGTAAAATAGGATATCGCAAAATGTAAAGTGTATGCATATCAGATGTTAGTAAAATACAGATCATGTCACCCCTAACAATTTCTAGCAGGTGCTTTATATCAAAAAATTAGACTATATAGCACCTGACTGGCAGAGTTATCAGCATATATATAACAGAACTTTTAGGTAAGACACACCAACATTCTTCACAGACTAGTACCTTTACTTAAACATAACATTAGGCTGAATTCACCAGATGAGGAATCAAAACATAGCAAGATATTAAAAATAACTTAGAACAGCTTTCAGTCATGAAAATAATTATCAGGTCAATAGCTGTTCCTATGGCAGCTATTCAATAAAGTTGCTATCATGAACCAACTGCACCTTTACACTTCTTGATGCTCAGATAACAGTCTTTGACAAGACAACAGAAGTTTGTTAAAGTTTCTCCTACTCAAGGTTCATACCGATGACATACAAAGTCCTTTACACAGTTTCTTTTGAACAAGCAGATCAATAATCTCTGGCATACATACAAACAAAGCATCTGGCGCACACAGTCTCTATGCAGGACACTGATGGAGCAGCAGTACCTAAAACCTCTAGTACATAGATTCTCTCTGAAAAAGGTTTTCAATAAAATGATTTTGGATCCTACCAGGAATTCCAGTAACAGTAGCATAAGACTGGACTCTTGTCTCTAAACTGACTGCTATGGCCTTGGTGCATCTCTCATTTACAAAATCCTGCAGCCTCTTCTAGACTCTCAAACTTCTGTTGTATTCTGTACTTACTGCCCTTACAAAGGTGCTGGTGTATAGCTACTCCTCATATCCAGATTGGGGGTAATTTACTCAAAGGGCATCAGTGCTCATTTCCTGCTTCAACACACTTCCCATATTATAAAGATCTTGTTCCTCCTTCCTTGATATTGCACCAAAGTCTTAAAACTGGCATTAGGCCTTTAGTAGTGCCCCCTGACACCATTCACTAGGCATTTCCCAACAGGACCATCACATTGTATTACAGATGACTCCCACCCCAGCATGACCGTACTAGCTTCATGCTCACTGACAGTCTGTGACATAAAGTCTCCATTGTGATAGTGAACATGAGCATAGTAATGAATGTGAAAACTGGAAGGGTTGAAGCGCTAAGTCTAGGATACCTGCCTTCCTTATGAGGATCAAGCAAAAGAAGGGGGGGGGTGATCATTAACTAGCATGTACTCCCCCTAACTAGCATATAGTACCAAAAAGATTCTAAGCCCATTTTATCACAAAGCATTCCATCTCAGTTGTTGACAATCTCCTTTCTGCTTTACTTTCATAGCCAGTACCACTACAGGAGGTCCTGCATAACATAAATTAGGATGAAGCATGCACTGATTGCTCCTTAAGATGAAGTGTTGGCTCTTTCTGGAGCATATCAAGTTCTCTTATGTTTTTTTTTTTTTTAAATCCAGGGAAAATAATACCAGCATGACCAAATTAAGCATGAGAATTAACATTTATATTTGTGTGAGCAGTGCCCCCAACCCATGAATCAGTAATCAACATAGCAGAGGACTAAAAAATCAGGGGACACCAGTAATGATGCAGACAGAGGCCTTGTTTGTGTCTCTTAAATGCCTTATAGGCCTCAGTGGTAAACTTAACATTTACAGGATACTGTCTCGAGTCAGATTTATTAGCAGACAGGTTATAGCAGTGACATCTGTAATAACTTTATGTAATACTTGGCAAGTCCTGAGAAAGCTCTTACTTTAACTCCTTGTCTGCAGAATTTGCCATTTATTCATAGTCTCTATTTTCTGTCTCTCTGAAACTTAAATAATCCCCACCATGTATCATATCCATATCTCTCAAATGTGCAGAAATTTGCTGAATGCACTGGTTTTTGCCTCATAATTTAAGCCTGTTTCTCTTACAATTTGTGATTGTCTGGAAAATCACTGATGACTGAATTTAGTAAATTATGACAGTCATTTGATTGTAGACTTCATATCTTCAGAAAATGCACTTTAATACGAAACCTGCTATTTTAGCAGCTTTCTAAGTTTCATAAGAGCAATATTTCAAATATGTCATTGATTCTGGGCCTTTGTCTCTCCATTATTCTTGGCTTTGTCCAGATTTCTTGCAATAAGAGGTTAAAAGGTATGATCATATCCAAGTACAAGACCTCAGTCATGCTAGCTTTGCATTTCAGACAATAACAGTCAGACCAGTCTGCCTCAAGCAGTCCAGTACATCTTGAAACTTCAGGAGATGAGATTCTGGATTCTCTGATTGGATGGCCACGTTGTCCACGTACGTTGCTTCATAAAACTAATGGGGTCCTTAGCTTTTGATCATATAGTCTTCGAAACGTGACAATGGCACCATGATGAGCAAAGGGAAGGATGGTGTACTAGAATAAACATTCACAGTAGATAATGTCGTCTTCTTCCCTGGTTAAGGGAATCTGCCAATAACCCTAAGTCAGGTGCAGAGCAGTGATAAACCTGGCTTTACTCAACCATTCCACCAGCTCACCTACACTAGGGCACAGGGTGTTTGTCAAACATGGAGATGCAGTTTAATTTATGAATATCATTACAGGATTGGACTATACAGTCCCATTTTGACACTAGTGCAAGAGTGCTCTTCCACTCTCCGGATAATGATTATAAAATTAGGAATGATCAGTGAGTTTTCATCTCTTTTTTTGCACTGCTTACTTCTGAGTTTCTGGTATTCTATAAGGAATTTTAAATTTACTTTGTCTACTGGAATGGTTTATATGTGGCACTTAATAAGGGAGATTAAGCCTGGTAGTTTAGCTAAAATGCCTCTATTTCTCCCAAAAAAAAAAAATAAATAAATCTTGAACCTTCTGCTTTCATCACAGAGACAGAGTTTCATCCGCTTTCATATTGTGGAGAGAGTTTCATCCACTTTAGTGGTGTAAATCTTTTTTCTTCCTCAAGGAAGTGACTTCTGATACTGACTAATCACACTTGACCTCCCTTCTACGGCTTCCATGTGTTTATATGACAGATTTGGCTGATGCACCTTTCTCCAACTTGTCTTTCCTTAATAGTTTACCTCATTTACCCATTGAATTACTTCATAAGGCCTTTGCCATGTGGCCAAAACATTCTCAGCTATGGAGAACTTGACTAAAACCTGGTTCCCCACTTCAAATTCCATGGTTGAAGAACTTCTGTTATACACTCCTTCTTCATGTACTCAAGTGTAACTGGCAGCGTCAGCTTCATACCTTTTAATCTTCTAACATAGTAATGCTAAAAGAGGAATTCTATATCACCTATGATTCTTGAATGTCCAACAGCCCTCTAGAGTGCCTTTCATGCAATCATTCAAAGGGAATGAATCCTGTAGAAGCTTGTGGATCTTTTATGGAGAATATCAGATATGCAATGCTTGGCCCCAAGTTTTCTGATCTTTTTCAGTAACTTTGCTTGGTATAGATTTTAGTGTCCTACTGAGACATTCAACCTCTTTGAAGGTGGTAAATACAGGTTATTAGTGACTGCACCTGGAAGCTCTGGGAAGTTGCTGCACAATTCCTTTTCCATTTTTGGACATGGGGTCAGGGTGTCACTTCAACACCAGATGAATAGCCCTGCCATGGTATTTCTTCCACCACATTCTCACACATACACTCACACCTATGGCCAATTTAGAGTATCCAATCTACCTATTGCACGTCTTTGGAATGTGGGAGATGCACAAGGGGGAAACCCACGCAAACAAAGAGAGGATATGCAGACTCCACACAGAAGGCACCCCAGTCAAGAATCAAACCAGGGAACCTCGTGCTGTGAGACAACAATGCTATCCACTGTGGTGCCCTAAAATGCTGCATAATTCAGACATAAAATAAGTGCCTTTGTCCAGCAGAATCCCCTTAGTTATTTCTGTGTAGGAGAGTAATCGCACCAGTGCATCTGCAATGGCTTTGGAGATAGTATCAGCCTCAGGGATCCTAGTGGCATAGTCTAAGACCATTGATATATGCTGGTGTACACTGATGAACCTCAGCAGTGGTGCTACAATGTCCACTGCAAGTGTGTTAAATGGCACTTTGACTTCTAGCATAGGAATTGAGGTATTTTTAAACCTCCCTGTCTGAGGTTGTTGCCTGATATTTAGTACAGCAGGTTCCTTCCATACACCTACGCTTACAAGTCACATCCATATTCTACAGTGACTCCCACACACCCGATCAAAAAAACAAATGTACAGGATCCTTGCTTTAATGCTGTGCATACCCAAGTGACCCTCCAATACATGGCTGTAGCCATTCCCAATATTCTGAGTTCTAGTGACTGTCATGCAATCTCCTCTCTCATTTTTGATACCCTACATAGAAGGTGATTTTATATTTTGAAATACAGGTACACTGGTAGTGGCCCATCAAGGGACTCTTCCTAATTTACAATGCATACATTCTTCCCTGGCCTGGATCAATATGTGATCCACCCACTGGGTCTCTTAAATATTGAAGAGGTAACCTGTAATCCACACAGAATAGGATGCCCTTGATTCTTTACATCCTGAGAGGTACAGATCTCCGCTTCCTCCCGTACAGGTGTGGCTCTCCATACCCCACTCTTCCATGAGGAATGGTAACTCACTTCATTGCATAAGATTTTCCATGCTATCTCCTTTACTTGACGTCTCATCTACCCTTTGATGTGTTTTTTTCCTTTCCAAGTACTGCAGCATGATCTCAAGTTTGGGTTTTGCAATTCCTTGCATTTCTTAATTTTTTCTTATAACCTCTTCCCAACCTTACATTTCTGGAACTTTATCACTTCCCTGGGTGCTTGACACCTTCTTCTTTTACAGGGGTCCTCTACCCCGCAGGTGGCAGTGGTCCTCTGCCTCACTAAGTAATTTATTCATAGTCTTCCCTGGGCCCTCCACTGTGATTGCATCTTTCACACAGCCCCTACTATTACTAGTCTCTGGACTCAAGGGCACAATTGTGTCCTGCAGATTGATGAAATGTTGTGGTTCCACCTTTGTGCTACTGGTTGTACTTGATGTTTTCCCTCCAATCATCCCCACAGGCCTTTAAAAAACAGGAAGTCCTTCCTTAAGATTACATCATGGGTAAGATAGAGCACCATGGCCACCAGGTGTAGAACTGTTGCAAAATTGCTCTGTACTTCCACCTGCATGAACAGATAATGCAGACAGCTTCAATGAAGTCTGGAGTGAAGGCTTTATTCTTACAAATATGTTAGGAATTTAAAAAGAAGAAAATGTGTCCAAGGAAGTCAAAGGTTACCCAGTACGAAGTACATACGATAAATGCTACAAACAAACCAGGCATCCACCATGGCTGTAAAAGTATAAAACTTTAATACATAGAGGACACAGGATAAGTAC
Source organism: Protopterus annectens (assembly GCF_019279795.1). Lineage (NCBI taxonomy): Eukaryota > Metazoa > Chordata > Ceratodontiformes > Protopteridae > Protopterus > Protopterus annectens. The sequence continues at coordinate 870,780,452 of NC_056729.1, forward strand.
TTTCACACAAGTTGTGCTTCATCAGATCCACAGAATAAAACAACAGAACCCATTATATACTGAAATGTGCTTCAATTAATGAATAAAATACAGCAATCAATTATTAATGTATAATTTTTTTCTTAAGAATTGTTTTTAAAGGAACAGAGGCATTGAGGCCAGGCAGTTTATCTGCCTGCAACTTTACAATCCACCTTGTCTCTGCAATTTCAAGTCTGTTATTAAAATCACCATGTCTTTTGTTAAAATATAGCAATTGCAACACTATAAAATCAAAACTATGATCAGTAAAAATAGAAACATGTTTGGCTAGGGATTAAGTATGTTTTTACATCTAATGTCACCCATATGCTGAAGAATGCGCTCTTTAAGCATCCTAACAGTTTTACCCACGTAGAATGAAGTGCAACATTTACATCTGGCCAAGTATACAAGTCCATTGGACTTACAACTACTTGCATACTTAATGCACACACATACCTGAGAAAGGCTGGCACAGGTTTTCTAACTATGCTCTTTTTTTGCCCATACTATAAGGTAGTTATCACTATCACCAGACAACTCCTTATCAGCTACTTTAAGGCCCTTAACAAAGGGTGTCCAATCTTACTGTGTAATGTTACTATTAATAAAAATGGTAGTTTGACCAAGAGCAAGGCTATTAGGAGTGGCCCACACAGTGTTACTAAATAAATATGCAAGTATTCTCAAAACTTAAATATCTCTAAACAGATCAGCCACAATGAAAGGTTTAAATAAATATAATAATACATAATAAAACAATAAAATACTCAGTACATATTCACAGTGACATTAGAGTTCAAAATCACAGGAAATATTTAAAACAACATTGCAGGACAGTCTCAAATAAAGAAAGAAAAATATGTAAACTAAGCTTTATTATATTCCTGACTGTAACTAACAGAATTAATATACCTTCGTTATCTAACTTAATTAGAGCAAGGCAGATATTGTGGTGAATGGATCTCCTAGTTGTTGTCAGGTCCAAGACAGAAGACAGAATGCCCTGTCTCACCAAGAGGCTTTTTGAATTAATATCTCAAATATTACTGCAAGGGATAGACATAATTTCTTGTCATCTGACTCCATCCCAGATGAAACCCCCACTGCTGAAATCTGGCAGTATTTAGCATCTACCTGTGAAAATACATAGACCTTAGATCGTTGGCAGATGCTGGGAGTCATAAAACAGCTGCATTCCTTCAAGCTTTCAGAGGTAGTAATTAATTCACTCTGAAGACCATACTTAATGCCCTTAGTACAGACAGTATATGTCTAGCTGCCTTGAAACTGAAAGGTACCATCTTTTATTGCTTATCTATAAAGTAATTTAATTTCAACAATTTCTATACATATAACAGTTACAATAGTGCATATGTACATTTCTGTTCTACTCCAGTAGTGCACACTGTGGTTACATTTCAAACAGCACTTTGCAAAACGCTTTTCCGCACATACTTCTGTATCTGCAGTTTTAATACAGTTGTAACACAAGCATCTTGTATAGATCATGTTGATATTTACAAATGACATATAATAATGTAAAAAATTCCAGATAGCTGTGCTGTTAATATCCCCCTTTGTCACATATATGAATATGAGGAGGGGTATTATCTTTCGCTCAGCTTAACATCTGTGTCTATTGCAATGGTGGTGAATGAGATCTGGATTATCTCTATGCACAGTGGCATTGTGGGAAATAGTTCTTAGAAAGGCACAAGGCTAGAGCACCGTTATTTCTGGGTTGGATCCAACAAGCAGCTCAAGGACACATGAGTTGGAACAGATGCACAGAAATAATAGTATACTAACTTTTAGCTCACATTACATTCAATTTAAGTGTCATTCTAAGGGGATCCAGTATCTGTCTGCTTGGGATGACATGACTGACAAACCTCAAGGCTTTGCAGAGATGGCCTGCATCTGTCAACCCTGGGTTTCTGTATACTGGCTAAGGCAATTGTCACCCTATATAGTGGCTTTTTTAGATGATGTCCCAAAGACTAAATTACCACCATAACAGAACAGCTATAAATAAATGCAATCTGAGGGTCATACTGCTCAATGCTAGAATTCTAAATCTCAAGATGTACTTGCTCAAAGCACTCCTCAAAATGGATAACATTGACATTTGTGCTGTAATGGAGACCTGGTTTAAAGCAGCAGAAAGCACCTCTGCATTACGAGGCTATAACTCATTCCACACCTTTCGGCTCAGAACACAGACTGAAGCTCCAGAGGCGGTGGTGTCTCCATATTTATAAAGGATATGTACACCTCCAGACTAGTAGCCTAGCATAATGCATCTGAGATACGTCTGGTACAACTAACATTGGGTAAGATGGCAATTCAGGTCATAGTCTCCAACCATGTCCCAAGACCAACAACTGGGAAAACTACTCATCATGCACCAATACACTGGCCCAATGCTTCCTGGAATTCATCAATTCTATTGCCCAGGACAAGCTCATTCTTATCCCCACTAGAGGAAGCAACATCCTTGACCTGATTATTACTAACATGGGCAACCATTGCTCTATACCAGTAGTCAATTCTTCCCTGGTTAGAACTGACCACAAACTAATCACCATGGAAATCCCCCCCCCTCCCCCCACACACACACACACAAAGGTAGCCACCATGAAAAACTTCTCCAAAACTGACTTTGGGCTCCTAAAAATAGAGGTGGCTAACTTCATGGCACTCATGCCAATGGAAAATAGATGCATGACTGCCGAATCATACACTAATGCACTGTCCGAACATGTACATAAATGCATGGAAATAGCTATACCCAACAGAAACAAGATGCTGTCCTCCAAACAAAGTAAGCCAATCTGGTGGTCCCCTGCCATTAATAAACTATACAACAGAAGGAGAAAGTGTTGCAGAAAAAGGTGAACCCCCTAGACTGGAAAAACTCCCTTATTAGCCTCAACAAATAGTTGAGATCTTTTTTCAAAACCTCTAAAGCCAGCTATGAAGGCAGAATTGCAGCAGACATGAAAACCAACCACAAAGCCTTCTATAGTTATATCAAGAATCTCCATGGCAATACCCAGGTTTGCTCCGAGTTACTGCACTATGGTACCTCCTATACTGAGCCAAAAGATATTGATAACATACTGGCCGACAGATTCAGTGCCAACTTTACCCCTCTCTCCCCCTAAAGGACAAATCACAATACTAGAGGAATGCCAGGCACCCAACATTACTGCAGCACAGGTTAAAGCTGCATTGTCCAAGGCCAAGAATAAAGCTGCCATGGGACCTCACAATATCCCTGGATGTGTTCTATATGAACTACAAAGTGAACTGGCACCACATCTGAGTGACCTGTTCAATCACAGTCTCACCTCAGGTGTTGTCCCTACTGAATGGTGCACTGCTACAGTCATCACTCTCCATAAAAAGGAGCGACTACAGACCCTGGGAATTATCACCCCAGTAGCCTGACGAGTCTGATATGTAAGGCTATGAGGCACATCATCATGGACCTAATTAACAAGGATATAGGGAATCTCCAAACTCTAGATCCCATGCAATTTGGTTTTATGAAAGGTAGATCATGCTTGCTCAATCTGGTTGACTTCTGTGAGTTAGTCACCAGAGCTCTGGATGAGGACAAGGCAATTCATACAGCCTATCTCGATCTGGCCGAGGCCTTTGATACCATTCCCCACTCAGGAATCATTGATAAACTCACCAAACTAGGGATCAACCCCTATATCATTAGGTGGGTTGAAAATTGTCTCACAGATGGAACCCACAGTGTGAAAGTAGTGGACTCCAAGTCAGACTAATGACTAGTCACGAGTGGAGTCCCACAGGGATCGGTCCTGGGTTCTCTACTGTTTGGCATCTAATTCTCAGAAGTCCAAGCCAACACGGAGGGACTCTGGCTGACCAAATTCGCAGACAACTGCAAACTAGGAGCCTTTATTAACTCCCCAAGTGATGTAGTCATCCTACAGGAAGGCCTCACTGAAACCAATGACTGGTGTTGAAACCATGGCCTTAAGCTTAATGCCAAAAAATGTGTCATCATCTCCTTTGGGAAAAACTCAGTTCCCATTAATTACCACATTGATGGGAGCCCACTTAACGTTGAAGGCATTATAAGAGATCTGGGGACACAGGTTGAAAGCAACCTCTTCTTCGACCACCACATTACCACTGTGTTCAGAAAACCCTTCTATGTGGCACATCTCATTACCAAGGGTTTTGCATCCAGGAAGAAAGAGGTTATCATCTCTCTCTACTCTTCCCTCATTAGGCCAATCATCGAGTATAATGCCCCATTTGGCATCTACCTGACTAGACACAAGCAACAAATGGAAAGGCCACAAAAGTACCTCACAAAGATGATCCTAGGCCTTAAACACATGTCCTACACGGACAGACTCAAAAAACACCAGCTATTCTTGGTCTCATATCGTCTACTAAGAGGCGATCTCTGCTTGACTTACAAAGCCATGTCTGACCCAGCTCTGTTAGAAATTCTATTTCTAAAGAAATCCCAATCCCTCTGCACCACATGCTCCAGAGACCGCAACCTCATTAACACAATCAACAGAACATGTTGGAGGGACAGGTTTATAAACCAGACACTGCCCATGCTCTGGAATAGACTTCTCATGCATGTCAAGCAGAGCATCTCACTGGTCCTCTTCAAGAGAAATCTTGATGAGTTGATTGGAAACAGAAAGTTCACCCTAGGGATCACTCCAGTGGCTCTACTTGCGAGGGGCACTGGGAACTAAAGTCGGGTGGCATGATGCCAGGGCACTTCTATGGGCTATGCTTGTAAAGGCTCCAGGGCCATTAGCCTAGTACACACTCATATGAACCTAAGTAGCTCTCCCTGAAACAGGCTTTAGCAATTGTTCTTGTCGTATTTCACTTTTAACCCTAAGTGTACTCTTAGAAATGCTATAAATATATATATATATATATATATATATATATATATATATATATATATATATATATATATATATATTTACTGCTTACTGTATTATATTTAGTTACCAACTTTCTGTCTTTAACTGATACATCCTTGAGTTCTCTGCATACTGCATACACTAACTATACATATATATGTCAGTGTTAACCTTTTGCACTAAGCCGCGGTGGTGCAGCAGTAGCGTTGTCGCCTCACAGCAAGAGGTTCTCCCGTTTGATTCTCAGCTGGAGCTTCTTATGTGTGGAGTCTGCATGTCCTCCCCGCGGTCAATTAGCGTTCGAAAGACATGCGTGAATTGGCATGCCTTCATTGAAGGTTGGGCGTCAGGCTGGCACCTCGGCACCGTAAAAATCCAGTGCCAATCATTAGCGGATTGGAGTTCCGCTGTGGCGACCTCTAACCAGGAAAAGCCGAAATAAGAACTATACAGAGCTATTTCAATTCCCCTCTTTGGTTCAATATTACCATTATTGTGGAGCTTTTTTGGTAATAATCTTTAGAATTTCACATTTAATAGCAAATGAAGAACTAGAATCTGATGGACCTCACACAGAGAAATTTCACCTATAGCCATTCTACAAAATTAGAATTAAATGTTTAGTACAAGATTAGTTAAATAAGAAGGCTATGATCATGCAGAGGAAGTGAGGTTCAGGGCTATTATTTCTTACGCTAATTTGCAAAGCATAACCTATTACACCTGAAAAATAACTTGCTGAGACAGAATAGCATATTACATAAGTCACTACAGCTGCCCTTGTCTGAGCCAGAACCTATAAATTCAGTACGGTACGTAATTAAGTCTGATTAATACTGTAATGGATAAGTGACCTGCAGTGCATAACGAGTATGCTTATATAAATGATATACAGTCATTAGCCAAATATGTACTATACAAAGAACAGTGCTGGTATAAGTTATACAGTCTTGCCTGTCAACTGCTGCATGCAGAGCTGTTAAAGTAGTACTTAAAGCACATATTTCTATGTGTCAAAGGCCTTAACACTTATATCTTTTATTCACTACTGTCCAGAAGGATCTCAAAATGATTCAGTTTATCTGGTGAGATAAACAAATATTTGCAAAAGTCCAATAATACCAGTGTATGATGAATAAATGCTTCTCGAACCAAAAAATAAATCCAACAAGCAAAAGTAAGATGAAGCAACACCAGGCTATCATAAAACCAGCAACAGTTTCTTCAGGAAACAGACATAGGCTGTTGCTGGTTTTATGATAGCCTGGTGTTGCTTCATCTTACTTTTGCTTGTTGGATAAACAAATATTTGTTTGGTCTAAATTTGCAAGAAATTACATCTAACCATCAATCAGATTATACTTTACTGAATTTCTCTAAGTAGTACAATCTAATTAATCAGCATTTATTTTATTTGTATTTTATTACTGAGGTAGAGCATTGATCTCCATGGACCTTTTTCAGACTTGGGCCAGGAGCTCAGAATCACACAGTTAGGCAGTTGAGGCTTAGGGATGAAACCTTCATCGGTGGACCTCAGGAATGGCTCAATAACAGTTCCTTAATCATCTAAGCCATCTGTTAGACAATTTATAGTCACTTTGAACACCAGTCTGAGAAATGCATAGCCTATGACCCCGGCTACAAAGTAGCCACAATTTCAAGGACATACTTTGCAGCTGCTCATCAAGGCTGTTTGCATCATTATTCATTCTTCTTCCGGAAGGATTGCGAGAGAAGTATGACAATATCAATATATTATTAGCTGTTGTCAGTCTGTATGGAATCATCGCTAACTATTTAGGCCTGATAACTGCGTGGGAAAGCTCCTCTTCTGTCATATTTCTGAATGAATACAGCAGTCCTGCACTGCTAGTGTCAAGTAAATTTGATTGCCCCAGTTATTTTAGATAACAATGCTGTATAAATGCTTGTTCGCAAGTCACTTTCACTTAACCACCCCATGTCATTAGGTTACCTTTTAATTAAACTCAGCCAATCAAAAATGAGTCTCCATTGATTAACATGTCATTCATAAGGTACCTTTCTGGTTTCATCCTTCAGAAAGAGGTGCTGGAGCAAAAGATTGCACAAAAGAAGGGTGATTTCAATAAATAACTTTAGGGGAGTGTACTAGTGGGCTATTAAACATACTCAATCACAAAGTTGCAAAGTAAAGTTGGAGGAGGTCCACCTAGGTAGTAGAAATCCCTCTGTAAGCTCTAAATGTTTCCCCTGAACTTGTCTATGACATAAGGTGGCACAAGAGTCAGACTGAGGGTAGGGGTAAGCATTTGAAGATTCTTATGTTTCACTAGATGGGTGTATCAATAGCTGTATAGAGGCAGCTGTATCCACCAGGAATAACTCAAAAAAGCCACCCTGATGGAATTGCATCAATAGGCTGTATAACAAAAGGGAGAAAATCATGGCAAAAATTAGGAGCTGTATCATCTGGCAGGATAAAAGCACTCTCATCAAACTAGACAACCAACTCAGAGGACAAACAATGTCTACTAAAGCCAAATTTGAGGTAAATTTGTACTCCCAGACCAAGGGCAACCACAAGGCATTCCTTAGCTATGTCCACAATCTCAAAGACAATACAAAATTGTGGCAGAATTCATTGTTAATTGACCCATCTTTACTACGATAAAATATATAGCAAACCTACTGGCAGACAAACTCTGCTCTAACTTTATCCCTCTCTCCCCCTCAACGTCCCTTCAGGAAATACAATCAAATACATCTCACCATACTATACTGCATCAATGGGCTCAAACAGTATCCTAGAATGCCTTCTAAATAGCTTGAAATATGACATGTCAGGCTCTCTGGAATCACTACTTAACTGTAGACTCCAAAGCAGGCTTTGTGTCTCATGAATGGAGAACTACAACAGTTATCCCACTGCACAATGGTGACCCATCTACAGACCCTGGAAACTACATATCCATAAGTCTAACTAATCTCATATGCAAAACCAGGGAAATAATTAGTATTCACATAGGAAACCACCAGAAACTGGAACCAACCCAATTTACTTTAATCAAGGGGAAGGCATGCCTAATAAACCTTGTGGGAAGGTCACCAATGGATGAGGGCAAAAAGGTTCACACTGCCTACTTTGACCTGGCCAAGGCATTTGACACAATACTCTGCTCAGGCATTGCTGACAAACTCAAGAAGTTAGGTACGAGCACATATGCAACCTGGTGGCTAGCCAACTGGCTCAGAGACAGGACTCAGGAAGTTGGAATTGGTAAGTCCTCCTCTACAAAGAGGTCAGTCTTAAGCACAGTCCCTCAGGGATCAGTCCTGGGACAGCTCCATTTTAGCATTTACTGCTCTGAAGTCAAGGCCAATGTCAAGGGCCTCTAGATGACCAAATTTGCATACAACTGTAAATTAGAAGCAGTCATAGAATCCCCCATCAACATTGGTCACACATGACTCCACTGAGACACACACCCCTCTCCAGGATGGATAAGGAGTAGGTTATGATCAGCTGCCTGTCAGGTGTCAGGATCTGTCAAGTCACTCATCCACAAGTACCGGTATAACTCCATCATAATCCATGTGGGGCTGAATGAATTGAGACATACCTCACTGGACTATATGAAGAGAGATATGACTGAGCTTTCAGATTGTGTCACAGGAACTTATAAGCCTAGCCTTAAGCATTCTCCAAGGATGAAGTCACAATGCAAACAAAAAATGACTAACAATTGGTTTAGCTTCTAGTGTCAGTCCAAGGGGATCCAATATCTGTCAGCCTGGAAAGACATGGTCGACAGGACACACTGCTTTGCCACAGATGGTCTTCAACTGTCTTCGCTATGCTTTTGGATACTGGCAAAGAAATTAGTCACACTATTGTGCCTTTCTTAGGCAGTGTCAAAATAACCAACCAACATAACAAAATCCTCTCTAGATAAACTCAAGGTACTGCTGCTTAATGCTAAGAGTCTAAACAAGAAACTGTACACCCTGGAAGCACTCCTCACTTTGGAATATACTGACATCTGTGCAGTCACCAAGACATGGTTCAGAGGAGCGCAAAGCACCCTGAACATGTAGAGCTACAATGCCTTCCTTAAGTTCAGACCACAAACTGAGCATGAAAGAACAAAAGGAAAGGTGCGCCCAGCTTCATTAAGGATAAGTACACCTCAAGACTGATCAAACAGTATGACTCTCTTAAGCTATTCCATGTTCAATTAACTATAGATAAACCCCCTACCACATCACAGCAAGATACAGGTCCCCCACTATGAAAAAGGGAAGCAAATTGCATACCTGGACTTTCTGGAGTCATCCGTCATACAGTCCAACACCTAACTTATGGGTTATTTTAATTATCTTACCATCAACTGGGAAACATACATGACCACAAACATGCTGGCTCAGAGGTTCATGAACTTTGTCAATGCAAATGTTCTGGAACAGCAAGCCAGCTCACCCACAAGAGACTCAAATGTGTTGGACATAGCATTAACATGGGAGATTATTGCACCCTCCCCATGTGATGTCCTCCCTGGTATGCTTAGACTATAAATCTGCCTCATTCAATGTAATTGTAAGACCAGATACCCCATCAAGCTCAAAGAATTCATAAGATTTTTTTCAAAGACAAACTATCTCCATCAAGTTTCAAAGTCCCCTCAGATGTAGAAAACAAACTTCTATGCAGATGTGTACACCAATGCCTTGTATAACCACTTAAGCAGTTGTATAGAATTAGCTGCATCTGACCAGATTAAAACCAGGTCTTGCCAAAAAAACAAGCCACCCTGGTGGACCCCTTGTATAAACAGGCTATAAACAAGAGAAAGAAACTAATGTCCAAGGAAAACGGGAACTGGTTCAGCAGAGAAAGAAATCCCTCTCTAGCTTAAACAAACAAATTAGAGATATTTTATCAAGTCCTACAAAGGTAATTTTGAAGCAAAAATAGCCTCCCTAGCTTAGGATAATCACAAGGCATTCTTTAACTACATCCGATATCTAAAAGGGAATAACCAGCTATGCTCTGAGCTAGTCTGGTTGTGGATAGCACCACCCACACTCAACTGGTGGTGATAGAAAACCTGCTAGCTGACAGATTTGGATCAAACTTCACCCCTCGTCGCTATATTCATCCCTCAAAGTATATCTGCCACCATTCTCAGCCTATTATCTCAAGAAAGCAGGTCATCTTGGCACTCTCCAAAGTCAAAAACATGGCATCAATGGGACCAGATAACATCCAAGTTTGCCTTTTAAGCAACTTAAAACATGACCTATCAGACCCACTTGAATCCCTATTTAACCACAATCTGCGAACTGGCTATTTTCTGGCAGAATGGAGGACCACAAGGTTAATCCCTTTGCAAAAAGAGGACCATCAGATGATCCTGGGAATCACAGACCCATAAGCTTGAACAGTCTCTTCTGAAAGGCCATGGAAAGAATAATTTTCGACCTTATTAACAAGGACATAGGTAATTTCCAAACTCTGGTCCCAATGCAGTTTGGATTTATTAAAGGTATATTGTGCCCGTTAGACATTGTTGACCTCTTTAAGAAAGTCACAAAGGCCCTGAATGAGGGAAAGACAGTGCATACTGCCTGTGTTGACCTAGTCAAGGCAGTTGACACAACCCCCACTCAGGTATTACAGAGAAACTCTCACAACTGCGAATTAACCCCTACATTACCAGATGGGTAGCCAACCAACTAACTGACAGGACAAATACTGTCAAAGTGGGTGACTTCATCTCTAGCAAAAGATAAGTCACCAGAGGCGTACCACAGGGTTCTGTGCCAGGCCCCATTTATTTCTCAGAAGCCAAGATGCCTGTGGCTGGCGATGTTTGCTGATGATTGGAAATATGGAGCAATCATTGAGTCCCCCACTGATGTTAATATACTGCAGACAGGGTTAACACAGACAAATGATTGGTACCAAAGCCATGGATTAAAGGTAAATGCAAAAACATGAATTATTATTCCCTATGGGAAAGGTGACATCCCTGCTAATTATATTATAGACAGCACCCCCATCCCAAGCGTAAACCCAGTGGTATGTGATCTGGGTACTCACACTGATAGCAACCTGAACTTTGACCACCATGTTTTCACAGTAGTAAGAAAATTATTTTATATGGCACATCTTATAAGTAAAGACATCACATCTAGATCTAAGGATGTTATAATTCCATTATACTCGGCCCTCGTCAGACACCTGCAACAACTGGAGAGACGACAGAGGTTTCCCACCAAGAAATGACATGGTACACAAAACAAGTCCAGCATGGGAAGACAAACCGTTGTCACTGTATTCTATCTTCTACAGGTTGCTAAGGGGTGACGTGCCTAAATTACAAGGCAGTCTCTGACCCAGCCCAGATGGAAATGCTACACATTTGCAAATCAAATTACATGAGAGTCACTCACTCCACTGATCTTAACCTAACCTCTGCCATGAACAGGTCATGTTGGAGAGACAGATACATCTCCCACGGACTGCCACTTCTCTGGAACAAGCTTCCAAGTTATGTGAAATGGAGCACCTTCCTAACCCTCTTCAAACACAACCTAGATCAATGGATGGGTGACTGCAAATTCACTCCTGCGTTGGAGCCTATTTCCCCCTGGACAGAGGAAGCCAGTATTAACTATCGCAGACACTTACCTCTGTGAACTTCACTCACCTAACCACTGAAAATTTGGGCAAGTCAGGATAAATATGGCTAGGCTTGTAAGGACTCTATGGCCCTTAGCCTAGTAACCTTCTATGAACCAAACGTTCTCCGGGAAGGGCTGAAACAGACAAATAACTTATGTCAGATCCATGGACTAAAACTAAATGCCATAAATTGCATAATAGTATCCTTTGGGAAGTCATCCACCCATTGTAATTATTCAGGGACTTGGGGACACATGTAAACAGTAATCTAGCCTTTGACCATCACATGTCTACAGTAATGAGGAAATTATTCCATGTTGTGCAACTTATAAACAAAGATATGACATCTAATTCCAAGGAGGTCATTGTTGTACTATACACAGCATCCATCAGATATATCATTGGGTAGAATCCCCTTGGGTATGTACCTAAACAGGCACATACAACAACTGGAATGTCTACAGAGGTTCCTCACTAATAGAATGCAGGGCATAAGTAATATTTCCTATGCTATTTGGCTCAAAGCTCTATCCCTGTATTCTGTCTCCTACAGGCTGTTGACAGGAGAGTTATGCCTGGCATACAAGGCATCAGAACCCTATCCTGATGGACTTCCTGCATATCTGTAAAACAAACAGCACCAGAATTACATATTTTAAAAACTTAAACATTGCTTGTGACATAAATAGAACCTGCTAGAGAGACCGGTATATATTCTAGAGACTACCCCTTCTCTGGAAAAGGCTTCCCATCCATGCAAATCAGAATTCCTCCCTAAACCAATTCAAGTTTAACTTGGACAACTGGATGGAGAACAGGAAATCCATCCCTGGTTTGGCACCTAAGTCTCTAATGGAAACAGCCAGCTTATAAATGTCTCATGTCCCAAACCCATGTTTACATATAGCAAGGGTAACAGAACTTGTCATAAAGTTTGGATGCAAGGCTAGGTTTAAAAAAGCCCTAGCTATCATTAGCCTAGTACACACCTATGAACCAAGCTGCTGATTTAGCCTTTAGACATCCCTCATGTGGACATATTAACGCTGTCCTAGTTAGCTATGGTCAAGGGTCTAGGCAAGATAATAGCTATGTCCTAATATGATATAAAGTGTACTTTTTGCAAGGTAAATTCTCGAGAAATAATATGCAAAAATGCAAGCAAGAAGTAAAGCTGCTGTGGAACAGAAGTGAATTCACAAAGTGAAAATGGGACACATGGGCCATCAAGATGATGAAATGTAAGCAAATACAGACTGGCAAGTTAAGAGCAGCAAACAAAAGACTCTTATATATGTCCGTCAACGTTTTCGTCAGGTGCTTCCAGAAATAAGTGGCACTTCTAATTTTGTGTGTGTATATGTGTATGTATGTATATATATATATATATATATATATATATGTATATATTAGCGGACCAGAGTTCCGCTGTGGTGAACCCTAACCGGGAAAAGCCGAAAGACACAAGCAAACAAACATATATATATATATATATATATATATATATGTCACCAGGGCACACACATTAAATGTATATGTGTACTCATGACTTGAGTTACAATGCTGTATAGACACACACACACAGACACACACACACACACCTAGCCTGAAATAAACCGATGCCACACCTGGAAATACTACTTTGCCTTATTCCTAATGAGAGATAAAGCAAATGCCAAAACTCCTGAAGCCCTAAAAAGCTTAAAGTGGGTATTAGAGAATGCATAAATTAATTTTAATACAAATTATTTTAGTTGTATATTCTAATTTTGATTTTGTTCCAGTTAAATAAGTTTATTGCACAAAACATGTATCCATATCACCTGTGTATTGAAATCTTCATGCATGGTGCACTTTATCACCACCAGTAGCTGACTAGTTTTTGTTTACACCCTTAATGACAGTCCATGTTATCTTTTCCTTTGGATACAGCCCCAAACAGGTGTTTACATTTGACAATTTAACTCCATACAGTTTAGTACATTCATGTGCAGTTCTCATGCACAATGCTCCATATCTCATCAGCAGTTGGCTGCTTTATTTTCCACCCTATCCCCCTCCTCTCTGTGTTCACCCTGTCCTTCCCCCTGGTATGATTTTCCTCTTGTAGTATTCACCTTCTGTCCTCCCCTGCCAGATGATCCATCTACCTATCCCACTTTTTGTCACATTCTTTGTGGTTGTCCGAAGACCCCTTCGAAATACAATTGCTAGTACCCTCTTTCCTCTCCCTCCCTTGCTGTCTAGTTCTTCTTCAGAGTAATCATAGCAATCATGGATTTTAGCTACTAATTTACAAAAAAAAAAAGACTCAAAACATTTTCTGGAAGACTACTGCAGCAGTGTCTCTATGCATCAGTATAACAGAAGTCCTAAGGGTAAAAACATACCAATTAGTAATCTGTATTACTCATTTCTCATTCTAATAATTCCAAGTAGTAATAATAAATGTAAGCTCCTACTGTCTCTCACAGTAAAATTCTATATCACCTATAAATGGATAGCAAGACATAAAATAAACTAAAAATGTCCCTGAACATTAATAAAGGCCACCAAAAATAACCAAATAATTTAAGAAACTATTAAATACTTACAAGATGGGATGAAAATAGTCTGTGCAAATGGGTCTGTGTTAGGGAAAATTAATCAAAGTACTGGAAACAGCTCAAATAAATTCATTTTCAGAAGATCTTCTGTCCCTTGTGCTGGAATGTAAATAAACTAATAGTACTGCTGTTGTTTAATCATATTTCATACCTCATGACTTTGATGTGTTTAGCACACTGTGTGTGTGTATCCACCACTGCTTCTTTAAATTCTTGCAATTTCATGTTCATTTCTTCAGAAATATTGTCTATTTTTTGCCTCTGCCTTCCTGTTCTTCTATTACGTGCAGTCTTTCCCGCCATCACTGCTTTCTCCGGTGATTCCTGTCAGCACATTATGTTGAAAGAATATCTGAGTTTTTGCTTTATTCTTGGACCTGCCAGTTAAATGGTGTAGATTAATTTCCTTAAGTTTTGACTGACATGATCTTCTTCTTGTCCAGTACATTTTCAGATGTTTTGTCCGACACTACAGTTCAAATCAAAGCATTTTCCACTGAACATTGTCACATACAAACCACTCCCACAACCAGATGTTATTAAAACAACTGTGATTCACCCACACAGGTCTTTATGAAAATGTGATATCTTTGTTGTTTAATGTCTTGCCCAAATTTGCAATTGCATTATATCAAATAAACAAGCATCATCTAATTAAATAGTAGCCATCACTCCCATCAGAAATATTTGTGCCTAGGGAAATAAATGTTGGCGCTAACTCTGCTTCTATCCCATCCCACTGCAAATGATTTAGAAGACTAGGTGACTTATAACACTAGATGACAATCTTAGCTTTTTTTTAATGTAGATCAACAAACCAGCATTTCAACTTTCACTTTCAACAGGCTTTTCATCACATCCTCATTTTCTTATTTTTCCCCACCACTTTACTTTGCAGCCATCAGCTGCCACCAGGTCACATCCCCTTTCTGGACCCACCATACCGACTCCAGGTTCAATTCAACATATGTCTGGGGATAGTGACGACATTGTTGGTGCAGGTGCAGCATCATATTGCTGGCCAGGCATGTGCCCTCACTGCCCCACCATCCTGCAGCAGCCTTGCAAGCTCCACAATGGCTGCTTTTAGGAGGTGCATGTGCAAATTCCTGGCCAAGTGGTACACCACTTGCAGAGTCAAACTCATCCAGCTCTTAATTTTTATATTTTAGTGAGCCTTTGCTAACACCCTCCATCTAGGATGGGTGAGCCAAAGTTGGCCAGTCACTCTCATCCTCCTCCGCCCAGTGCCTCCAGCATAAGTGCCACTAGTCAAACATGGGTCATCTGGGACACAGTCAGAGCCTTATCCCATTTGAAGCATGGGTCCAGAGCTCCCTCTCATTTTCAACAAAAAGAAAGAAGAGAAACAAAATATAAAAAATGGTGCATTGGAAGACTTAGAACATAATGACAGAAAGAACTTTTGTAAAGAATTATCTGAAAGAAATCAAGAAAAATACAATAACTGTTATATAAGCAAAAGTGTTTTTTAAAAGGAAAAAGAGAAAAAGTGTTGAGTTACTTAAGCAAATTAGAAAAGGAAGATGGTAGTATAAGAGAAATAAAAAAATGTAAAAGGGGAAATAGAAAGAACTCAGGAAAAGTAAAAAGTTAACAGAAAAAAAAAAAGAGACTAAAGAACTCGAAATGGACAAGGACAAATATGGATTTGGCTGCAAAGCCAGATGGAATAGGGTAAGAAATGTATAAAAAATTTAAGGACTGGCAAAAAAAAAAATTAAGATTTGAATGAATAGTTAAATGAAGCTTTCTTGCATAAAAAAGTATGTAGTGGAATACTTAAATTCATATGGAAGAAGAAAGAAAGAAGACAATTAAAAATGGCGACCAACAGTACTCAATAGTAATGGTTATAAGATCTTTATGAAAATAATACAAATGAGATTTGAAACTATTACAGAAGATAGTACATATAGTATAAAGTGGAAGGGTTGTAAAGGATTAATAATGATAGAGATATTGTGGATGATATTATGAATAGAAAAGAAGAAGTGAAAATCGTGATGGAAGACCTTAATAAGGCATTTGACTCAACTGGACATGAAACCTTATAGGTAATAATGCAAGAACATAATATTAGTGAGAAAGTCAGGAAATTATGTACTTATGTATATAGCAACGATAAAGTAAAATACTTGAAAATGGCTATTTAAGCCATGAAGTATATATGAAGAATTGTGCAAAACAGGGATGTCCAATGAGTTATATATTCTGTGCATTAGTTATGAATGTGATAGTATATGAAATAAATTATAAATTAATGGAGGAGGGGTATATATAACACCTGAAGGGTTAAACATTTCAGTTCAATTAACATATGCAGATGACATTATAATAATTGCAAAAAACAAAATGTGGATAAAAGAAGTAATAATTTGCACAAATGAGTGTCGAGAGGTGAAAGAACAGTAAGATATTACTAGGCTATCAACCCAGAGGTCATTTTATGCCTATGTGCTTTAACCCAATTAATACAGTAGATGTACTAGTCAGTACTCTAGACTGCATTTAATGATGACTGCCCATGATCAGGAGGGTTGTGGGCACTATCCCCGTTAAGAATTTATAGTGCCCCATCCACTTGTCCAGGTTCCTCTTGAACAGTGTCATAGAGGTGCTCTGTTTCACATGAATTGGGAACGTGTTCAAATATGTGGCAGTCACTGAGAGATAAATCTGTCCCACCAGCATATGTATTTAAATCACAGGCCATATTTAAAGGGGATGGCTTTAAATACAGAGAAAAGTAAAGGTTTAGGTAATATAATAAAGACAGGGGATATGTATTTTATAATGAATGAAATTTCTGTGTTAGGTATAAAATTTGGGAATAATGATGTAAGTAGAATTCTATGGGGAAAAAAGAAATAAAACTAACCTGTGTTTTCTGGAAAACATATACGTTATCATTCAGAAAAAAAGCTTGTTTGATAAATTCAGTACTGATGGAAAAATACTTAAGTATATTTATGTTGCCAACAGTGCTTGAAAAGGAATTATTGCAGATACTTTTTTCATGTATATGGGGTTCTACATTAAACCCAGTAAAAAGAGGAGTTTTGTATGTAAATAAAAAAGGAGGTGGTTTAGGGTTAATAAACCCGGTGGTATATACTGCTTTGTTAAAATTGTACAAAGTGCTAAAGTGGATAAATGAAAAAGATGAGAGATTGGTAGTAAAACTGTATAACAAAGTATGATACATTCTGGGGTATGGTAAAAAAAAAAAGGCAAAGAGAAAAAGAGTACATAAATGAGTAAATAAAATGTTAATAAGCAAAAATATTTTTGTGGAAAATAAAAAAAAGATGGTATAGAAAAAGACAGAAAAGTATGGCATAAGAATGTAATGATAAAACATTACTATATAAAACCATGGGAAAATCTAGCAGATGAAAAAAGTAAAGCTAATATAAGAAGCAAATGGTATTATCAGAAAGTAGAATGTCAGGATTTTTTGTGGAAACTGGTAATTGATAAATTGCCAGTAAAAAGAAATATGCCATATAAAAAAAAGTGGTACAATACATTTACATTGTCAAGAAGAAGAAACTACAGAACACGTGTTTTAAAGAATATGTTAAAAGAATAGATAAAAATGTTATTTTATGTTATATGTAATAAAAGAATACATGAAAATATGTTTAATGGTAAGTGGATCAACAATTTAATTTCAGCTCTCCCAATGTAAAAAAAAAAAAAAAAAAAAAAAAAAACTGAGAAGTAAGGGCTAGTAACTCTGCCAGTTTTAGTGAAATTCAGTTACTGGCTAGTAAGTCCACTGTCTCACTATTGAAATGTCAGCACCTGAAATGCCAAATGCTGACAAGCCAAAAAAAAAAAAAAAAAAAAAGACCAATAACTCTGCAGAAGAGTGAATCTTGAAAATCTTTCTTCTGCTTTAAACTTCTTTTTACAAGGGTGGGCAAGCCCCCTCACCCTGAGCTTACATATGTATCAGCCACAAGACTGCCATACCGCAGAGAAAACTGAATATCCTGAGAAATGGCATTTCAAACTTAATATATGTAAATCAGTTCCTTTCAGCCCTTCAGTCTCCATATTTTGGGACTTGTTCTAGAAGGTCCTGACTTTTCAAATGGTTACCAAGTACTTTGTTTGGATGCCAGCAAAGAAGCAACTTTGAGAGCATGGAAGAAAATCATCTAGAAACGTTTAAGAGAAAATACTGCCTGGGAAGAATCCTACAGCAGTTCATCTAAAAGTAGCTCAAGCTCCATCGTTGTACAAGAAGTGGCTTTCAGTAAATTAAAGGAAAAAAATAAATCAAATATGCTCAGAGCTGGTTAAAATAAATGAAACACTAATAGATTATATCAACTCAAATAACAAAAGGATTGAAAAAACGAAGATGCTGTAAGTAGCTGTTCAAATGAACTGATAAAACTGCAAAAGTCAGAGGTCAAAATGAAAAAAAAATGGCTGAGCATGAGACTTCTCAAGCAGAGCTGTTTCAAAAAATGGTTAAGTTACAGGACAGAGAATGCAGACAAAATCTGAAATTTTCTGCTGTACCAGAGAAACTGGAAGGAACAGACTGTATTAACTTTTATCATCATCATCACCCCCCCCTTTTCCCATTTTTCTACATGCGGTCAGGTTATTATGTTAACTGTTGCCAACTCTCTCAATTCAGTGCCATACTCCTGCCTTCTTCAATACTCACGCCTGACTGTCACAGATCTTCTTTCACACAATCCATCCACCTCTTTGCTGGACATCTTTGCTTCCTCTTACCTTCTTCCTGTCTGTCCCAAATCTCCCTCACCAGATTGTCTTCTGCTTTTCTGCACGTGTCCAAACCACTTTAATCTATTCTCTTTCATCTTTTCTGCAATTGGAGCTAACCTAGTTTCTGCTCTTATGTCCTCATTTCTTTGTTTGTCCCACAGAGTGCATCCTACCACCCTTCTCAGGCACTTAATTTCCATCACCTCTAGCTTCTTCAACTGTTCTGCCTTTAATGCCCAGGTTTCTGTACCATACAGAAGTAAAGGTCACACCACTGTCTTGTACACCTTACGTTTCAGCTTCTTTGGCATTCTTCTTTCATAGACTACAACAGACACTCTATGCCAGTTGGCTGCATCCCCTCTGATACTAGCTTTGACCTCTTCATTCAGACTTCCCTTCTTCTCAACTACCCCTCCCAGATACTTGAAGCTGTTTACCTGTTCAGTATCATTCCTTCTATCTTTATTCTTAGCTTCTTCTGATTTCCCCAATTTCCTGTCATTACTACTGTCTTATCTGTGCTTAGTTTCATCCCATGTGCATTCAGTTTTGCATTCCATTCTCCTATCCTTTGCTGAAGTTCTAGCTCAGAGTCTGCCTGTAATGCCACATCGTCTGCATACAGTAACTTTGTTGATCTGCCCCCTCCGACCGGTTTGCTAATGTAGTCCATCACCAGTATGAACAGCAGTGGGCTCAGAGCTGAACCCTGGTGTACATCCACTCCCACTGGGAACCCCTCTGTGAGATCTAACACTGTTCGTACTTGAGTCATTGGGTCGTTGTACAGACCTGCACTAATTCTACCAATGTTTCTGGGATTCAAACCACTGCAGTATTGCCCGATCTACTTTTTTGGGACCTTGTTATATGCTTTCTACAAGTCTAGGAATGCACAAGTTGGACTGTCTCCTCATCTCTAGCTTGTTCTCAAGTATCTGTCTTACTGCAAACATCGGGTCAATTGTGCTGCATCCTGATCTGAATTGCTCATCTCCCATCTTACATTCTACTACTCTGCATATCCGTTTATCAATCACCTTCTCTAGAACGTTCGTGCAATGTGATAGGAGTTTGATGCCTCTGTACTGCCCACAGTAATTTTACGAGAGCAAAAATAAGCAAATGGACTGGCATTGCACAGCAGGATTTGTTAACTGAAAGAGCACATTGAGTGTATACTCTAAACATGTCCATGAGAAAGCAGCCATGATCTGCATTATTAAAGCTGCAATAATACCAGCAGAAAGAGTTGATTCTGACAAGACTGTGCAGATGGGCAAAATATTAAAAATGGGAAATAACAGAGTGTTTGTGAAAACTGACTATTCATTGTACACCAGACAGAAGAGAAGCAAATTTTTCCCAGTATCAGGGAATGTCAAGAGGCAGGTATGACATTTGAGTTGCTGTATATAGCTATCTTCAGAATATTTTTTTCCTGGAGGATCAAAGACAGTTTTTGATGCAGAACAGACCAAGGAGGAAACACAAAAAATTGTCCAATAAAAAATGAGCCTTCAACAAGAAACAGACTGTGCTTGTTATTGTTCTGAAAATAAAGCTCACAGAGAGAGTTTGCCAGTGACACCTCTTCCAATGTTCCAAATATGCTTCAGTCTCAGAAAAAAGCAAATGAACTGACTAGAAGAATCAGGAGTACCTTGGACTTGAATAAGAGTCTAGTGTTGGGAGATGGAGATGAACAGGAAGACCAGCAGCAGTGAACCTAGTGTACAAATGTGAGATTATAAAGCATCAGTCACATTTGGTAAGTATGGCTTTACAAGAAAAAGTGACTGAGAAAGACTGGACTTTTTCTTATCTCTGTTAATCTTGGGGATGGACTGAAAACCATATACCTCACTTCATGGCATTGATTTTTCAGAAGGCTACTTCAAGTAAATAAAACAATTTTTTTACCAGTATTTGTATAAAACATTTTATAATTTAAATTGCATGCTATACAGTAAAGCAGAATAGTGCAGTACATAGTCAGAGTTATCTAAACTTAAGGGTGCTGGTGTGTCTTTTCAGTGACTGCTGTATGTGATGAAGATACTAAAATCAGACAAGTAGTTGTTTATTTAAGAAATGCATGCATTACAATGTAAAAAGATAGCGACTAGTGTTTAGTTACTGTACTGCACTTGTTAATCTAAGATGTGACTCGGTATAGCCATCATATTGCATAATAGTAATACTGGCAGTAATTGCTCAGAGCAGCAAGATTAAATGAAAAAAGAGGCTTCAATGTATCGGGTGTTATAATAGGTGTCCAAGTTGATAAGTCTCATAGCTGTACGATGCAAACTCTTCCTGAATCTAGTAGTCCTACAGCAAAAGCTGCAGTTCCTCCTTCCAAATACAAGCTGTGAGAACCAGTTATGAGCTGGATGGGTTGAATCAGCTACTATTTTGTATGTTCTTTTTCTTGCTCTTGTAAATTAAAGCTCCTGAATAGAAGGGAGGTTTGCGCCCAAGATTTTGTCAGCCACCCTCACCACCCTCTGTAATTTCTTGAACAGTGTGCAATTTAGTTTTTATGTAAAGACAGCCAGTGCACTTTTTCTTATGGCTAAAAGTTCATGTTTTTTGAAAGCATAGAAGCTGTTTTTCATATTTGCATGGGGGAATAGAGATAAGAAAAGAACAGTCATTCATTAGTGTAAGTAGGAACACAGGCTGTAGCATGTGCTTTAGCAATGGATGATCTTAATTTTAGGTTTGGTAATGCCTGTGGGTACAGCTGTTGATGTCAGATAAGTGTTCCTATCATGAGGTTAATCATTACTTGAAGATGTACATTGTTTTGTGTTCTTGTTTTAAGTTAACAGGGTATGGAGATGTTTCTGTCTGGTTTTTAGTTTGAGGGTTTCATTAAAACAAAAAGTCCTGAAAATGTGACATAGGTTCAAAATGCAGATGACAAGAAAAGACTGTACAAAAGAATAATTTGCCAGACATTAATGGGTGCTTGCAACACAAAATTTGGAAATTGGCCCTTATGATTATAGCTACAATATCCATATTATTTCGGAATGTGAAGGGCCTTACTGGTATAGACAAAAAGTAAGAGTACTGAATTATATTAAGAAATGCAGAGTGCAAATAGCAAAGCTGCAGGAGACATATTCGGAGAGAAATGAGCATGTGAATCTGGTAAAGAAGTGATTTCAGGAAGGATATTCAGCAGAATATCAGGTACAAAAGAAGAGTAATTACACTAATTGCATGAGGACCCCCAGTAGTGATAGAAAAGGGAACATATATAACAATAGTAGATTTGTAGCACTAAGGGGCTACTGGGAAGAGAGGAGGATTATGCTGACATGTATTTATACTCCACCTATGGAGCTTAAGAAAATTTGGGTAGAAATAATCAGCTTTGAACATTGAATATTACTTAGTGATGGGGACTGGAACTTGAGGGGACCTAAAAGGGAATATATAACAAATGGGGGTAGATTTCTGAAGAAATGTATGAAAATATTTGGAATATAGCATTTAAGTGAAAGCTTTGACACACCCAATAACTATTTCATCTCATGCACCAATAAAAACTAAAATAAAATGCAGGATAATAAATAAAAATGGGGTTTCCCCACCTATGTGTTAAAAAGACAGGAATTTAAGGAATGGATAGTGGAAGTTATTCAAGAGTTATTAAGGAAAACAGAAACTTCTTCAGTAAGGGGAATCACACAGAAGTGCAAGAGGCACAACTGCAGAGTGCTAAACAGAAAATAAGGAAGGGAGTGTCTAGATAAAATGCATGTGCTTAGAAAGATTGCTGTTTGATTCATAGATTAGTACTAAGCTAACTGCCCTTGCGAGCGATTTTAAGCCTAGCCAATTATCCCTTGTGAGACTCAAACTCTGCACATTGTGTTTGTGAGGCAAACACCTTAACCATTAGGCCACATTCCCAACTGTTTTTCATAACTCCAGAGCACAAACATTTTTAGCACAATGACTTAGGCAACAGAAAGTAGAAGGGGCTGTTGCCAAACTTAGGGAGCCTATAACAAGAAAAAAAACCCCAGAGATCCTATAGAAGCATTAGAAATATTTTGGAAATTCTAAGAAAATTTCTATAAAGCATAGAAATGCAGAAATCAAGAAATAGCATAAATGGAAATATTTACGGAATACTTAAGTTTATCGGTAGATGAAGCTCAACAGTTAACAGTTAAGATAGGAGGGGATGAGATTAAAATAGTGATGTATCATCAATCTGCAGGATAGTCTCAGGAAACAGATGGTATTCCCATGGAAGTTTGGAAGCTAGGAGGGAAGAATGTGATAAAGATTTGGAATGTTTTGTTTAACAGCATTTCAAATGGAGGGGAAGCACCAACATCCTGGAAGAAAGTTGTGTAACACCTAGGGATGGTAAAGACTCATCAGACTCAGCTTCCCGTGGACCCAAGTCAATTTTAAATCATGATTATAAAATATTTATGTCTATAATAAATAAAAGAATGGCAAAGGTTTTGCCACGATTAATAGACATGAATCAGTGTGGTTTTGTGGAGGGGAGGCAAACATTTACAATATTAATAAAACAAGCATGATCCAGAGGGAAGCAGAATGTAAGAAAACACTCTACATGATGGTGGGTCTTGATACAGAAAAACATTCAGAGTAAGCTGGGATTTTTATTAGTTGGGTAAGGGAAGTATTTGCATTCTATGAAACAATAATAAGGTTAATTAGGAGGATATACAATAGAGGCAAGAAAAGTGGGACAGTTCCTCTCTGATGAGTTGTGCCTCAACAGAGAAACCAATCAGTGGTATTCCCTTTTCCCTTTGCTTTATATTTAGAGCCACTGGCAAAGAAAATAAGACAATCAGAAATATAAGTGGTATGTTAATAAAGAAAAATTGGATTTGTTTGCAGATGATATTATTTTGTCCCTGAAAAAAGGAGAAAAGGATGTATCAGAGTGTGAAACATTTTGAGACAGTTTCAAGTCTTTTTGAGATATAAAATTAATGTAGATAAGGCAAAGGCTACAACTAGAAATGATATACCCACGTATGAATTGGTTCAGCCATACCCATATTTACGGGGACAGGATACATTTAAATATTTAGGGGTATGGATTAAAAAGGGTTCTATCATAACAGCTAAAAGAATATGTGGGAAAGGACTAAGCAAAAGATAACACAAATAGAGAGAAACTGGAAGCTCTTGTTTATGGTTAAGGATAGCAAGGTACAAGTAGTGAAAATGTTTTTAGCCCCTTTAATTTTAAATACAAAGTCAGACATATTTTTATTAACCAGAGGTGAAGTTGTGGAAGATAAGTAATAAAGAGTTTGAGGAATTTATCTGGGGGGGGGGGGTAAGAGAGCAAGGGTCAAGTGTGATAAGTTGATCCTTCCAAAAGGACATAGTGGTTTAGGATTACTTGATTTGAAGGGATATTTTACAGCTACACAGTCAAGGCTCATAAACATAACACAAGCAGGTAGCTATAATTCAAAGTGGAAAGGGATGATGATGATGATGAAACAGGGCAGAAATTCAAGAAATAATGAGACAGTGAGATTTCTGGTGCAGATTCTTAAGGAGAATAACAAAAGCCATAAATAATATTATATTCATAAAGTAGCAAAGTAGCAGAAAGTGCTCTGAGAACTAAGTCAACATGTGAATGGGAAAAGGTGATTTTGCCAAAAGGGATGACTACATTTAGGGGTACAGAGAATAAGGAAGAGAAGACTGAAATTTAGTGGAGAAAACTGGCAAAGGAACCAAAGCACTTTGAGCATAAAACTAAAGAGGGTAAGGTAATAGAATGAGAAGAGGCCAAGAAGACATTTGGACTGCAGGACAGATACTGCATTCCTTACCAGGGACTGATATCAGAGTACAGCAAAGAGAAAGTGATAGGGGATCCTAAATGAAAGACCTGTGCTGGTAGAGTTTTTGGTTGAATCTAGAATAGAAGCTACTGTTAAAAAAAGGATAATTACAAGGCCATATAAAATACTGCTTCATAATTATAGGAATCAGAGGAACTTAAAAAAGATCACAAAGAGAGACTGGATAAGCAATTTACAAGGGAACAGTGGGAGGACATATGTATGTGTCCCAAGTATGCAACCAAGTCTAGAAGATTTAGAATTTTTACTTGAAAGTGTTTCAATAGGTATTTTTAAACTAGAAGCAGACTCTAAAGAGTTTTTCCTCTGGAAGACAGCAAATGTTGATCTTGAGGTAGGAAAGAAAGAGGTAGCTGGAACATGTTTTAGGAGTGTAATGAACTGGCAAACTTCAAAAATTTTTTGCAGAGTACTCTGTCAGAAATATTTGGTCAGCAACTGGGTTTAACTAAGGAAATGATTATTTTGAGCTGGGCCACAGGATCTGAGTTGCCTAGGCATAGGAAGACCTTATTAAGTTTAATTCTGGTGATTGCCCAAAAAGCAATTACTAGAGAATGGAAACCAGTGCCTAAACTAACTATATTTGAAATACTGAATAATGTAACAGATAAAAGAACTGGAACTGTGACCTTCAGAAAAGGGTAGGAACAAATTGTGTAGAAATACATGGAATCCGTGACAGCAATGCATGCAGGATAATGATCTGCAGGAGGAGTGAGATTTAAGGCAGGAAGTGAGCAGTTTATGTAATACTGTACTGATTATAGTTATACAAAAGAACATATGTGATGTATAATGTATGTAAATAATGTATGTAATAATGTAATGTATGCTCAGAATTAGTCCAAAATGACAAAAAATACACTGAACCCAGAGACATTGCCAACATCCTAGCTGACAGGTTCAGCGCAAACTTCTCCCCCCCCTCCCCACCAAAAGGGCAAATATCTATCCCAGCAGAGTGCTGCCCCCTGATATCTCAGATGCTCAGGTAAGAGCCGCCCTCTCCAAAGCAAAAAAACACAGCATCAATGGGACCAGACGGTGTCCCGGGCTGCGTCCTATATGAACTCCAAGAAGAGCTAAACCCAAACATAAAACTACTGTTCAATCTCAGCCTTACTACAGGATATGTGCCCAAAGAGTGGCATACAGCAACAGTGTTCCCTCTCCATAAAGGTGGTGCCTCAACGGATCCTGGAAACTATCGCCCCATAAGCCTGACTAGCTTGGTCTGCAAAGCTATAGAAAGGATCATCATGGACCTCATAAATAAAGATATTGGGGACCTACAGACACTGGATCCTACCCAGTTCGGCTTTGTTAAGGGCAGATCCTGCCTCTTAAACCTGGTTGATTTCTTTGAAACAGTCACCAAGGCTATTGACGAGGGGAAGGTGGTCCACACAGTCTACCTGGACCTCGCAAAAGCCTTCGATACAATACCCCACTCGGGCATTATAGATAAGCTCACCAGCTTAAATATAAACCCCTATGTCACTAGATGGATTGTAAACTGGCTCAAGGACAGAACCCACATGGTTAGAATTGCTGGAGCCATGTCAGACTCCAAACCAGTTACAAGTGGTGTCCCACAAGGCTCAGTCCTGGGACCTCTCTTGTTCGGTATATATTTCTCGGAGGTACAGGCCAACACGGAAAGACTGTGGCTGACCAAGTTCGCAGATGACTGCAAACTGGGCGCCATAATCGACTCTCCAGCCGACACAAGCATCCTCCAAAAGGGCCTCATAGAAACAGACAACTGGTGCCAGAGCCATGGCCTCAAGCTAAATGCCAAAAAGTGTATAGTCATCCCCTTTGGCAAAAACAAAGTGCCCACAAATTACCACATAGGTGGTAATCCATTAAGTACAAAAGAAGTAATTAGGGACCTGGGGACCTAAGTTGATAGCAATCTCTCATTTGACAACCACGTAGCCAAAGTGGTTAGAAAAACATTTTATATAGCCCACCTAATCATGAAGGGATTCACATCTAGATCAGGGGAGGTCATCGTGCCTCTTTACTCATCCCTCATCAGGCCCATAATTGAGTACAATGCCCCTTTTGGGATGTACCTTACCAGACACCTGCAGCAACTGGAAAGACCCCAAAAGTACCTCACCAAGAGGATCAAAGGGCTCAAACAGATGCCATATGCTGCCCGGTTAAAGAAACTCCAGCTTTACTCAGTGGCATACCGCCTGTTCAGAGGCGATCTGTGCCTGACGTATAAAGCCATGTCCAACCCGGAATTAATGGACATGCTGCACCTCAGAAAATCCAAATCCCATCGAGCTATTGGCTCGAGAGACTTGAACCTCAGCACTGAAATAAATAGGACATGCTGGAAGGACAGATTCATAACCCAGAGGCTCCCTTCACTCTGGAATAAAATCCCAGTCCAGGTTAGGCAGAGTCCCTCATTGACTCTCTTCAAGAGAAATCTTGATGAGTGGATGGGAGATCGTAGGTTTACCCCGGGTATCACTTCTGTGTCACTGTTAGACAGAGGCACAGTATACTAACCTCGAAAAAGGGCATAGCAAAATAAATTTAAAATGGGTGGCGAAAGCCAAACACATTCTGGCTAGGCTTATAAATGCCCTAGGGCAGATAGCCTAGTATGAACCTATGAACCTATGAACCTATAACTGGGAATATGTTAATATGGTTTGTTTTCTTTTATATAAATGTATGTTTGTCTGTGTCTTAAGTGATAATTGAATAAAGGTGTTAAAAACAAAAAATGATGTTAGGGTCTCCATCACCATCATCTGCGGCTGCTAGGTTCCTCTCATCTTTATTTATTTTACATGTACATATATCTTAACACTTACAATCTTCTTAAGGAAATTGATTGTCTTTCCTTTACTAATGCCTTCTTTATTTTTCTTTGCACTTATTAAATATATCCCTCATCTCTTCTTGCTATTCCCTGGAATTCTGCTTAATTTTTACAAATCTTCTCTACATCTGTCACTTTTTGCATTCCTTCTTTACTTGCATCACTTCTAAAGCCTCCACAGGCAACCATTTGAATCCTTAGTCTACTGTTTTGTATACATCTGATGCCTCCTCCTGGACGACATTCAAATGTCTATCCACAGCCCTCCGTCAGATTTGCTCTTCACTCACATTACATATTCATATGGACTACTGTTGAGCTCACATATAGTTGGCTGGTGGTGGTGGGGCTACTTTTCTTGTTTAGTTTGAGTCTAAACTTTGTGTCGAGAAGATGATCTGAGTCACAGTCAACTTTACGTATTCTTTTACTGTCAGTATAGAGATCTTCAGAGAATGCAAAGTTTATAGTCAATTGGATTTGATGTTTTCTATCTGGTAATATCCATGTATACAGCCATCTTTTTATGCTGATGAAAGTGAGTGTTTAATAGGACCATCAAATTATCTTAGCAGAGTTCTGTAAGTGCATGTCCCACTCCATTTTGCACATCAAGTCCATGCTTGTCTGTTTTTCTGGTTATTCTTTGACTACCACTGCCATAATACAATCTGTTATTCCGATGCTGTGGGCATTAGCATTCCAAAGTGATACAGGACAAATTACTACTCCTGCTATTTCCAGTAATGCTCATCTATAAAGTGCAGTAAGTTACTATGTCGGTTTAATACAATAATACAAGAGTCAATGTGCTGTGAAGTGGAGCTACTATAGAAAGCATTAGATACCCATGTCAACTTTGAAACTATTCCATGAGTTTTTCTGTTGTATTGATTAAATTGTATAATATTTTTGTATTAGAAAAATAAATAAAGACTGTTACTATCTCTGGTGAGTTATGGTTATACTCTGGCACTAAACAAGAGTAAAAGCACCCATTACATACATAGAAAAGTATTAGTCTTTTTAGAAAATGTACTTTTGTTTTTGTCAGTATAAGGCTTGTCTGTAGTGCAATCAATAGCAGCTGAAAATTTCAAAGGAAAACAGAGAACTCTTCAAATCAAATATCCTTTTAATGTAGAACCATGCACAAAAATATAAAATTATTAAACCACATGGTCTGAAGTGATAACAGGTAGGATTTTGATTATGCAAGCATATTCTTATGCTCCGAAATTCCCAGGTTCCAACAAAATGGTCAGTGTAACTAGTTCTGGATCAGTACTATTTAACTGAAGGCTCTGGCCAACATTTTCTAATAAAGAAATAAAACATGCTAACAACCAAATGGCAACAGCAGCATTTTAAGCTAAAGAATATACTGTTCTCAAACTATTGCATGATTAAACAGGTACTGAGAAAGAATAACATGCAGTACAGGTCAAAACAAGTCAAATAAAGCATTAATACATCACTCTCTATCCGCAGGTCACTATGCCCAACTGAAGATTGCTCTGATCCTTAACTGTAGTTCCTCTTTACTTTAACTTTGACTTCTCATCTTACCCAACTACTTCATTCATTACTATGCACTGCTGTAACATACAACAAAAGCTCCAAAAACAGAAATAAAATTTTAGATTTCAGATTAGGAAAACATGAAGGGGACAGTTGTGTATTTAAGCAAATGATATATATTTTAAGTAAGAGTTGCTAAAAATGCATTTCCACAAGGAGCTACAATGGCATACTAAGAGGTTAGCTTGTATACGCACATGCATTTCAGCATGCATGCAGTACATTTCATTCCCTTTACTTTGCAAACAAACAATTAGCAACAATCTCATAACTTAATATTGTATATTCCATTATATGTGACCCAGATTCACATGCTGTTAGTCAAGGTTAGTTTATTGTCCCAGAATGAATGTCCTTGATTCCCCAGGTGACACCAAGATAAGTTATTTGGTATTGCTTTCATTTCTTAAAATTATACTGCTTAGCATTTTTTCTTTAATTCTACCAAACCTTGTTGGCACTCATTCAGTTGTACTAACAACATGCACTGAAAAATGTAGCTTCCGATGGGAACTACTCATGCGTGAAATAGCATCTGTCTACGTCCACTAGTCTTGAAACTTGGGTAGGCCCTTTCTGGGCACCTTCGGCATGCAATGCTATGGCACTGGTATCGTGTCTACTCACTGTTATGTAACTAATTCAATTAACAGTTTACCACTCAGTAACCTAGTCTGTTCTCCTTCTGATGGGTGTAAAACCTGATGGTCATTTCCCACAAGATACAATTACTATAATCGATCTCTCTCCCTCCATCATATCAATGAGTTTGCCACACATCCATCTTGGGCTATAGCTATGGTCACTGTTCATTCTTAGCACAGGCCAGGTATTATCTATACTTTCAAAAGCTACCTGGCATGCATTATCACTTCTGCAGTATCACAAGCAGCATCACAGCTCAGTGGTGTCTAGGGTTCAAATTTGACATCTGGTTAGTTGTCTCCAGAATATGCATGCTTACAGAAGACTGTCTTGGTTTTCTCAGGGTACACTAGTTTTCTGTCATCTCACAGGATGATTCCTGGTAATTGCAAAATAAATATACATATATAATATATAGACATACACATACATACACACACACACACACACACACACACACACACACACATATATATATATATATATATATTTATAGGGTCTACATTAAATCATTGAAATCTTTCATCAACAGCTTATTCATCGACTCCTATCCATCAAAACTCAATTCAGAGAACATCAAAACATTTTACAGAGCAAGTAACCAATGGGTAATGATAAACTGAGAAGGGTAAGTATCTGTTCTACTTATTTATTTGCATTTGTTTAATAGAATAATCTGAGTGGCATATTACTATTTTCAGTGAAGGTCCATAGAGACAAGTTCCACAGTAATAAAAACACAAAGTAATTAAAAAAAAAATATATTGTCCATATGATGTTTACTGTTATTTTGTGTTGTTATGATTAAGTTGGACTACTGTTCTGTAGTATATTTATTTTCTATCTTTATGATTATATGTGAATACTGCTATATTGAATGCAACTGAATGTTAATATCTTTACTTTTTATGTTGTTCTTTTTGCTTATTTGTTGGTAATTATTGCATATGTTTATTTTTGGAGCTTTTCTCCTTGGGTCTTTGCTGAAAAAGGGCATCCGCCCAGTCAGACTAACTCGGTCAGCAAATATCAAATAAATACATAAATAAAAACATGAGACAATAAGAGTATAATTTATTATACTAAAGGAATATAAACTGCAAAGAAGTTTTTTTTTTTTTTCCATTTTGATAATTATAAAAAACATTCATGTGAAACTGACATGGTATGCATTAGTGTAGCATAGAAGACAAAAAAAAGTCAGTAGTTTATTTTTATCTGCTTGTACATTCATTTCAAGTTCTCTCACTATTTCATACTTGTCAACAGTCCAGATTTTTCACAGAAGGTCCAGATTTTTGCCTCATATTTTTGTTCTGTTGCTCATAATATTTGTGTTTTTCTGGCAAATCACTGAGGATTTAAGTGACTATATAATGACATACATTTCAGTTTCAGACTTCATATCATTTAGAAAATGCACACTAGCATAAATTCTGTTACTCTAGTGACTTCACAAGTTTATATGAGCGATTGTTAAAACCTGATTCAATTTTTGGGCCTTTGACCACCACTGCTTTAGTCATTGTCCAGACTTCTTGTACTAAGAGGTTGAGATGTATTGCTCCATTTTCATTTAAGCACTTTCTGTCATAGCAAATTTAAAGCATGGAATGCCATTAATAGTAAGGTATGACCTGTGTCATACTGAGATGACTGAATGAGTTTAAACAGCCCCACCATCTTAGCAAGTGAACGTAGCCATTCTTTTTACTCAAATGCCCACAATCTGAGATTTCAAGTCTGAAAATTCCATATAACATTCTATTTGCTTGAATCTCATAGTCTGGGCAGACAATCTGAGAGGGTAATTTATTTATTCTGTTTAGAATGAATGTCCATTGGGTGTTGATGCCTTTTTAGTGGAGTCCTGGGAGAAAATCTCCATACAGACAAATAAGATTAGAAAAAGACAACAATTAAGATAAAGTACAATAGTTACTTGTATGAATATATACAAAATATTTAAAGATTATTTGTAGCAGAAGTACTGAAGAAGTAGAGAGAGACCATAATAAAATTCAATGAGAACATCATTGCTAATCATCTCTGAAAGCTGCATTTGTATGCCTGCTTCTGTTTTGAAGCATGGAAGTTAAAGTAACTGGAGGAGTGCAGTAATATGCTCTTACTTTAGGCTTAAATGAATGTAGTTTAACAAGGAGCCTGACTGTGAGAGGAGTAGAGTTCCAAAACCTAGACATCTAGCTGGAGCAGACAGCATCTCCTGCTGTATTGGGGTACCTTGTGACCACAAGTAGATTTTTGTTAGTAGACCGGAGAAGGTGGTTAGTGGATAGTGCTTATGGCAGGGCATCTGTCAGGATGGTGCACCAGATTTTGCATAACTTGTAACTGGGAGAAGGTGAATTGGCAAGACAAGTCTAGGCGGTGTATGTATTTAAGGACAATTTGTACAGCACGGTTTGTTGGATGTAAATTTAGTAATTTTATTATAACACTGATCTAGTTTATTCATTTGATTGGTGATAATTGGAGAGGTGTACATAAGTGTTGCCAGCAGTGAGGAAACATTTGGCTCTATATATGAGATCTAGCTTTTGGTGATTTTTTTTTAATTCCTTGTTGGATGTGCAGGTTGAATTTCATATTATCATCAAAGGTGACACCGAGTGATTTTGTGTTAGCCACTACTTCAATTGTTGTACTTTCTGTGGCTATGATCTTGAAGTTAGCTTTGGCTGCAGAATATGTCATGGGGTAAAAAGGAGTAACTTTATCATTTTGGCATTTAGAATGAGGTTGGAACTGGACAGCCACATTATACTGGAGGTGAAGGACTCTTGGGTGAGTTGCTAGAGTTGGGTAATATCAGCATATGAATGAGTTTGTCACATTTAGAGGCAGAGTAGAAGTCATTAATGAAATTAAACAGAAATGGACCTTGGAGAACTCCATCTGAGACTGATAGGGAGGTAGAGTAAGCTGATAACCATTTGACTGACTGTGGTCTTTTGGAAAAGTGGCGTTAAAATGAGGAGAGGGAGAAGAGTGACAGTTCAAAGTCTGCCCGTTGGTGTAGTAAACTAGCATGGGAAACAGTGTCAAAGGTCTTGGATAGATCTAGGAATAACACTGATACCAAATTATTCATGTTAAGGCATTGACTGATGTGTCAGTAAAGTTTATATGAGACAGTTTGCTGCTATGATGTGGCCTGAAGCCATGCTGGGTAGGGGAGGGGCTGCTGTTGCTGTCTAGCAAGTGTTTATGTAACTGAACGTGGATGCTTTTTTTTCAAGAAGTTTAGACAAAAGAAAAAAGATGGCTATTGGTCTATAGTTGGAAAGCTCAGTAGTATTGCTACCTTTCTGTACGATATAGGATTTCCTCCAAATGATGGGGACACAGGTTTCCTTGATGGATCCGTTTACTAACTTGGAAGTATGTTAGGCTATGGAATCAGCAGCTATTTTCAAAAATTTGCCAAGTAGATTATCATTTGCTGGTGTGGCAGATTGTAGTTTTATGAGGTATTTCTTTACTGTAAATGTTGGAATATGTAATAGAGAACCTACTTTGTTTTGAAATTATGTGGACAGTATGTCATGTATTATTCTTATTAGCAATGAATTAAAGGTATTTATGAAGTAGAAGGTAAATACAGTTGCTATGTTTTCTGGATTAAGATCAGGTTAGTGGCATGTTTGGTGAGATTTACTGGGTTCAAAAGCTGGTTTATAGACTTCCAAGATGACTGTATACACCTTAACTTCATTTCTTCCAGTGTGCAAACAGAAACTAAGAAACAATGGCCAGTAATATTTATGTATTTATTTATTTTATTTAACATTTGCTTACTGGAAAAGTTTGACTGGGACAGTGCTCCTTTTCAGTGAAGGCCTGGGAGAAATGCTCCAGATGCATGTCTTTGGAATGTGGGAGGAAACCAGAGCACCCAGAGAAAACCCACACGAACATAGAAAGGACATGCAGACTGCGCACAGAAGGCACCCTAGCTGAGAATCAAATTGGAGAATCTCTTTTTGTGAAGCAACAATGCTAACAGCTGCACCACTGAGCCACCCGGTATTGTCAAATTGAGTAAAATTAAATTACTGGCTACTGTGTGGATGCCTGCACATAAGAAACTTAAGACAGCCTGAACGACCACAAGTAGATTTTTGTTAGTAGACATGAGAAGATGGTTAGTGGAGAATGGTTGTAGCGTAGTGCTTATGGCAGAGCATCTGTTAGGATGGTGCACCAGATTTTGCACAACGTGTAACTGGGAGAAGGTTAATTGGTAAGGCAAGTCTAGCCAGTGTAGGTGTTTAAGGACAATGTGTACAGCATGGTGTGTTGGATGCAAATTTAGTAATTTTATTACAGCACTGATCTAGTTTATTAATTTGAGAGGATTACATGCACCACTGAGCCACCCAATATTGTCAAGTTGAGTAAAATTCAATTACTGGCTAGTAAGTCTACTGCATGGATGCTTGCATATAGGAAACTTAGATAGCCTGAAAGAAAACCAACTAGAAAAGGTGAAGAAAAAACATTGACTGGGAATAATCATGCAGCTGTTCAGCAAAAAGCAGTTCAAGCTCCAGTTATGATGCAAGACATGGCTTCTAGTAATCTATAGGAAAAAGTAAGTCAAATGTGCTCAGAACTGATTAAAATAAATGAAACACTGAATCATAGGAAGTTACTAGGCTAATGGCCTTAGGGCCCTTACAAATTTAGCCAAGTTCTACCCTTATTTTCATTATCAGTACCTATTGCTCCTGTCCAAGAGGTACACAGGTGGAACCCCCAGAGTGACAGTCACCCATCCAATCTTCCAGATTGTGTTTGAAGTGGATCAATGAGGTGGTCTGTTTCACATGAAGTGGGAGTCTGTTTCAAAGGTGTGGTAACCTCTGGGGGACAAATGTGTCACTCCAGCAGGTTCTATTAATGTCACATACCAGGTTAAGATCTTTAGACCGAGTAACCCGTGTACCATTTGGCTTGTGGATATGCAGCATTTCCAATAAAGCAGGGTCAGGGATTGCCTTATATGCAAGGCAGATATCACCTCTGCATAGTCTGTATAAAACAGAATAAAGTGACCATGATTTCAGACAACTCACAGAGGATAGAGGACAGATGCTGAAGATCTTAAATTTTCCTTGTGAGGAACCTTTGTGGTCTCTACAATTGCTGCAGGTGCTTGGCAAGGTACATACCAAAAGGGGTGTTGTACTCCATTATTGGCCTGATGAGGGAAGAGTACAGGGAGGTTATAACTTATTTTTTTTCTGGAGGCAATGCCCTTCCTTATGAGATGAGCAATACAGAATGCCCTTCTTACCACTGTGGAGACATGGTGATCAAAGGTAAGGTTGTTGTCAACCTGTCATTTGGAGATTCTATGATCGCTCCCAATTTGCAGTCAGCAGCAAACTTTGTCAGCCACAGACCTTTAGTTTTGGTTTGTACTTTGGAGAAACAGATTACAAACAGTTGAGGTCCCAGGACTGATCCCTCTAGAACACCACTGGTTACAAGTCTGCTGCTGGAGATAAATTCCCCTCTTTTGACTGTATAGGTTCAATCAGTGAGCCGATTAGTGACCCATCTAACGATATAAGGATTGATACCTAGCTGTGTGGGTTTGTCAATGATGTCTGAGTGGGGGATAGTTTCAAAAGCCTTGGCTAAGTCTAGGTAGGCTGTATGCACAGATTTCCCCTCATTCAGGGCAATGCTGACTGTCTCAAAGAAGGCCACCAGGTTTAACAGGCATGATCTCCCTTTGACAAATCCAAACTGAGTAGGTTCAAGTATTTGGAGAGTAACTATATCTTTGTTGATAAGGTTCACTATGATTCACTCCATGGTCTTGCAGATAACACTGGTCAGACTAAAAAGGTCTATAGTTCCTGGGGTCAGTGGAAGCACCACCTTTTCCATACATCTGGGATGAGGTCAGTGCTTAGACTATGACTGAAAAAAGTATCCAATGGTGTTGCTAATTCTTGTTGGAGCCCATGTAGGACACAGCTTAGGATGTTATCAGGCCCCACAGATGCTGTGTTTTGGCCTTAGAGAGGGCATTTATGACCTGCACTTTAAAGATACAAGATAGGGGCAGGTGGTAGGGTTGTCACAGGGTACATGTGGTGGGAACGGGGGAGTGAAGTTTTCACAGAAACTGTTGGCCAACAGGTTAGCTATGGCCACAGGCTCAGTATATGTAGCATCATTAAGTACCAGTTCTGCCATAAATCTGGGCCTTTCCTTTTAGGTTACTGATGTAACTAAATAATGCCTTATGGTTGTCCTTAACTGAGGAAGTTAATTTGGATTTGTAGTTTGCTTTGGAGGACTTCACAAGAACTCTTATTTGCTTGTTTAAGCTGAGGAGGGAGTGTTTCCAGTTTAGGGCTCGCTCCCTCTTACACTTAGACAGCAATTTCTTCCTCCAATTGTAAAGCCTGTTAATGGCAGTTGTCCACCAGGCAGGTTTGCTCTTCCTTGAGGAGCTTGTTTTTGTCCTGTCAGGTACGGCAGAGTCAATGCAGTTATACAGCTGTTTGAATAAAGCAGTGGTGCAGAACGCGGCACATTTGCCAATGCCATCCAATAAGAGGTTATAATCTGCTTTGGAGAAATGTTTTAGTTTACTTGTTGCTGGGGGAGAGGTCAGGTGTGATAGTTATATTCAATGAGACTGATTTGTGGTCAGATCTCACCAGGGATGGCCTCACAGTGGGGGTGCTACAGTGGCCCCCATATTGATAAGCAGCAGATCCAGGATGTTGGCACCCCTTGTAGGAGTGTCAACCAGCTGGTCCAGGGCACTGGAGTTAAAGTTGAGGAACATTTGGGCAAGTGAGTTTGCGCACAAGTAATTTACCCAGTCAATGGATGGGTAGTTAAAGATGGCCAAAACCTTGCTGTTCAAATGTAGCTTGATAGACATAAGTAGATTCAAATAGGCAAACTGTGTGTCCTGATTCATGGATGGGGTCCTGCTGCTGGCAATTACTTGAATAGGTGTACTACCAACACAGTTAATTGCACCTGAAGTATCTCCAGGGAATTATACTGTTTAACCAATGTGGAAGTATATTTATCTTGAAAGAATATTGATACACCACTTCCTTTAGTTTTCACACCTTCAGTTTGTGGTCTGAACGTGTGGAAGGACATGTGATCTGGTATGGCTGGGGTGCCCTCCACATCCTTGAATCAGGTTTTAGTGACTGCACAAATGTCTGCATTTTCCAAGGTGAGGACTGCTTCCAGTGAGTGCAATTTCTTGGTAAGACTCCTAGCGTTTAGCAGCATAACTTTGAGGTTGTTTTTAGAGGGAGTTTTTAAGTTGTGAATTTTTCCTTCAGACACTGCCTAAAAAATGCATTACGGGGGTAGCAAGAGCCTTAGCCAGTAGCCAAAATCCAAGGGGGTGACAGATGAAGACCATCTCTGGCAAAGCATTGAGGTCTGTCGATCATGTCATCCCAGGTTGACAGATACTAGATCCCCTTACAATGACACCAGAAACTATGCCAATTATTGAAGTCAATCATTTTCTGTTCATATTGAAGCATCATCCTAGGTGAAGGTACAATGCAGTTTAAGGCTAGGGGCATACCTGCCTGAGACACATAGTCCAAGAACTCAGTCTCTTCATATAGTCCAGAGAGGTATATCTCAAGCCATTCACACCAACATGAACTATGATGGAGTCATAACAGTACCTGTTGTTGATAGACTTGAGTGCATATGTGATATGGTGGATCCTGGTACCTGACAGACAGCTGACCGTGACCTTTTCCTTATCCATCCTAGTGAGAGGGACATCTGTGTGTTTCATGATGGAATCACCTATAACTGATATGTCTAGTTTTGTGTTTTGCCTTAAGGGCTTGACAGGTGAAACACAGATGCATGAGCTATTATGTGTATTGTGTTCTACAGATGAAGTATTATGTGTAGGCTGTTTGTGTTTGTGATTGGGAAGTCTCTGGTGTTTAGGTAAGTTTCTGATGAGGACCTCCACATATGTAGGTATGTGTGATGTGGGCTTGAGTGAAGCAGGAGGTGAGGTGTGCATGCTGGCAACCCACTCATTGTCATATGTACTGACTGGTGTGTGAGAGAGCATGGATTCAAGGTTCTTAATATAGTGGCATCTCTCACATGTTGAGTTTGTGTAAACTAGGAGTAGGGGGTTGTTGGTGAACATAAGGCTGTTGCTACACTGCCCCAGGATGTCCATTTCAACCAAGCTGGATGGAGAAACTGTGGGAAATTATCTGTCCATAGTGTTAGGTAAATTTATATGGTTAGGAAAAGAGGTTGCACTTAGTGAGAGGTGTGTTGATACCTCTGAGGCTAGGCTTAGTGTTCCACCTGACAGTGCAGAAGGGCAGTGAAAAACGTCTTGAGGACCACAAGCAAAGTGGCAAGGGAAAATTTAACAAGCAAAACACTTTTGTCTATAACCACCAACAGTAACCACTGCTATGCAGCAATGCACGATGGTGCACTACACACAAACAAGCACAAATGTGGAGCTTAAATAAAACAAGAAATAACCCTTTTAACTCAAACTAGCCAATAATGATGGTCTCTCTGAGCTCTAGTCCAATTACCCTCAATTAGATGGGACCCAGACAGCACTCTCCTCCCACAAGTGTGCAGAAGAGCCTTCTCCAACAAAGATGGCTTGAATTTGATGCTCAGAAGTTACAAAACAGACCCAGAAACAGCAAACCTGGACCTGGGTCATGCTACAGCTGAACTAGTACAATATACAGTAAATCAGTATATCAACTCAAATAACAAAAGGCTGGAAAAAATGGAAGAATTTTTAGACAGATATTCAGATGAGCTAATAAAAACTGCAAGAAATCATATGTTAAAATAAAGAAAAGCCTGGCTGAGTACGAGACTGCTCAAGGAGAGATGTTTCAAAAATGGTAGAATTAGAGGACAGAGCAGGTAGAGAAAATTTGAGATTTTATGCTGTACCAGAGAAACTAGTAGGAACAGACTGTATTAATTTTATGAAGGCACAAATAAGCAATTAGACTGGCATTTCACAGCAGGAACTCTTAACTGAAAAGGCACACAGCCATGACTTTTATTAGTAGAGATGCAAACCTACCAGCAGAAAGAGTTGATCCAGACAAAACTGTGGCAAAAAAGCAAAACAGTAATTGTTGGAGACAGTGGAGTATTTGCAGAAAATGATTATTCACTGTATACCAGGCAGAAGAGAAACAAATTTATTCCAGTAATCAGGGAATGTTGAGAGGCAGGTGTGAGATTCAAACTGCTGTATCCATCTGTCTTCAGAATATTTTTTCCTGGAGGATCAAAGTAATTTTTTGTCACAGAACAGGCTAAAGAGGAAATGCAAAAGTTTGTTCAACAAAAATTTAGCAATGAAGCAGAAGGGGCCTCTGCTTCTCATTCTTCTGATAATAAAGCACATGGAGAGACTTTGCCAGTGATACCTTTTCCAGTGTTCCAAAGGATAACGCTTGAGAGACAGAGAAAAGCACAGGAATTGACAAAATAATTGAAAGTACAGTAGAACTGAACCAGAATCTGTAGTTGGGAAATGGAGGTGAATCAGAAGAAGACCAGCACCACAGAAATTGCAAAGCATCAATCACATTTGTGAAATATGGCTATATATGTGGAAAGAGTGGACTTTTGTTAACCTGAACTTTAAAGCAATTGCCTCATTAATGTTTGAAAAGACTCTGAGGAAGGGGAGGGAGGAGGAGGACAAAGGTAACTAAGAAAAATAATTTATTTTCTTAACTGTATTTCTATGAAACGTGTCAATATATTTTAAAGAAAAGTATTTTTAGCTTTTTAAATTATAAATTTATTAAAGTAAACAGACTTTTTTATTCTTCCTTTTCTCTTTTTTGGTATTAAGAAATGTAGGGATGACATCGCAGCACAAAAAGAGGAAAAAAAAGCTAGACAAATGCGTGTTTAAGATAATGGACTGTAATGCTGGGTTGTTGAGGTGGAAGTACACAGGTCATATTATGTGTAGAGCTGAGATGTTTTCTCTTACTTTTGTATAACTGAATGTCTGGATTATGGTCCTTGGCTTAATGTATTAACAATTTGTAAATGCTTACAAGTAAATATGAGGCCACCAAATACAAAGAAAAGTTTTTCTTTAGCAAAAGATTCTTCAGCTTGTTTTTCAGGCTGCAACAGGGGACTACATATTTCATTTTTCTCTTACTGTTCCATGGAGGAAGCTGATAATAGGGCAATAAAAACAGATCACTGGTTTCTTCAAGGTTTAATGTTAATGATCTCTGAAAGTATGCAAGTAGTTTCCACATGTGGAGGATAAAGACAAAAAAAAAAGAACAGACATCAATTAGTGGAAGTGCCATGGTGGTGCAGCGGTAGCGTTGTCGCCTCACAACAAGAGGTTCTCCCATTCGATTCTCGGCCAGAGCACCTTGTGTGTAGAGTCTGCATGTCCTCCCCGCGGTCAAGTGGCGTTTGAAAGACATGCTTGAATGGGCATGCCTTTGTTGAAGGTTGGGCATCAGGCTGGCACCTCGGCACCGTAAAAATCTACTGCAAATCATTAGCGGACCAGAGTTCTGCTGTGGCGACCCCCAACTGGGAAAAGCCGAAAGCAGAAGAAGGACAGGCAGTGACATGATTCTTAGGTTGTGTTAGCAGCTGTCAATTTGGCACAGCCATTACTATTAGGAGGGTTTAACTTCATTTTTTGAAGATTTACATATGTGTGTTTGTATTAAATTAACAGATTCTTGGGGTGCGTTAGGTTGTCTGTTTGAGGGTTCTTATTAAAAAGTCTTGTAAAATGGGACACAAGTTCCAATGTTGACAATAAGAAAAAAATGTATAAAGGATTAACCTGCCAAGCATTAATGGATGCATGCATCACAAAAGCTGAAAAATGACATTTTAAAAAGTTGCCATATATTATAGGTGGGAATACTGACTTCTTACCACAATGGTGGCACTTTTCATATTATCTTGGAAAATGAATGGTCTCACAGGTATAGTCAAAAAAGCAAGAATACTTAATTATATTAAGAAATGCAGAGTACAAAATGCTACAGGAGACACATTTGAAAAGAACTGAACATGTAATTTTCCTTAGACTACAATATATATTAATATATATGTGATGTACAATGTTTGTAAATGTGAACTTGTTAATATGGTTTGATTACTTTTATATAAATGCAACTTTGCTTGTGTCACAAGTGACAATTCAATAAAGAATTTTTACGAAAATAGCTGTTTTATGGATTCCCAGAACATATTTGGATTTTTTAGATGGTTGCTTAGTGAGTTAATGTCGGAATTTATTATGTCAGTTTTACTTTATGTTTGGTAAGATTACATAGCTGTCTGAAATTTTTAATGTCTTGCTGGCTTTGCTTTTACAGCCAGGATATTATCCATTGACTTGTATCCTTTATGCACAAGTTTTTTTGGTGTCTAAGGATAACTAAGATCAGTATTTTGAATCACCCTCTTTTTTTCTGAGAGGTGATTGGTTAGTAAGTTGAGGACGGTAAAGTTAAATCGGAGTATGACATCAGCTAAGGAGATTGTTTTGAGGGTGTTCCAATTAACTGATATTTAAGGTCATAATGAATGTGTCAGGATTAAAGTTGGTCAGAATGTGAATTTATAAACAGAGGATTATTATTATTTGTTTTTTTTTTTTGAGCACAGGATTTATTTCTGATTACATTGGTAGGAAGTCAATCACTGGGGTATCTGGTAAAGTTTATGTTGATGAGATTTTGTCAGGCTTAGCTGTTGGGGCCCAGTTAAGTAAGGATTTTTTTTTTTTGTTGGTTGGCTTAATTCTAATTGGGTTAAGGATGACTTCAGAGGAGCCAACAGATTTAGTTATACTGGAGGGCAGTCACTACTGAGTAGGAGCAAATCTATGTTTTGGTCTCTTAAAATTATTGTTTCATACAGGATATTTGATGTTGACCAGGAGGGAATATTTTCCATTGTGGATATGTCACCTGGTGGGATGTATTGGGAGTTAAGCATATTTTTTGAGAGTTTACTTTGAGGAGGCATACAGCAATGACCCAATCGTTCCTGTGTGTTGAGGAAACAATGCAATTCATCTGCAATAAATATTTTCTTTATAACAGTGTTTAGTAATACATTGTTATACTTTACAATAGCTTATCATCTCTACCCTTACTGCATAACATAAATGTTTGCTTATTATTCTTTATAAGTCACACAAAATGCAATTTTATTTGTAATCAATGCATGTACTAATAAAATATTTACAACTACTACACTCTCAGTCTCTTCAAAAAGATAGTCATAAAAGGCCAGGGTTTTTAATGCAGACAAGTTTCTCTCATTTGGTAATTATGTGTCCACCTATTTCTTTACAAAATCAGTGGCTCAACAAGTCCCCCACCCCATAACCTAAATGTAAACCAACAAATAAACAAGACTTGTTGGAGTGATACATTTGCTAACTCAACATATCCCCAGTCTACACAATCATTTACTACTACAGGCCAAACAAAGTACTAAATGATATATTTAAAGTTAGTCTTAATAACTGGATCAGTATATACAAATTTTCACCAGGTCTATCATGTATGGCTCTGCCTGACGTGTTACTTGAGCACTATGGTTTATCTGATGCAATCAAGTCAACATTCTTGAAAATTATAATCCTATGACAATAATACTGAAAGACCAAAATACCACAGACCATAATATTGAACTACTGGACCGGCTACCCTGAAGGACCTGGTTTAGCATTTTTTCCTGGGTACATACCCTCGCAAAACCCTGTTAGGGCTCATGCCAGGGTTCGCACTGGTTGAGAGATTTGATATCTATGATTTTTAAACACTACTGTCTCCAGCATTTTGATCTTCTTGTGTTAAAGTCTCAAACACAGGATTTTCAATATTGTGGATGTCAAGATTGGGATAGTAAACTGAGCACTATTTAGTGCTTGAAAAGTATAGCAAAACCTTTTAAGTGTATTTCCTTAAAGGTAAATATGGCTAGGCATCTTATGGGACCCCATGACTGCTTGACTAATGTTGTTGCTATGTTTGTTTCTCTGACAATGAAGTTCTCAATGCCTTTGAGACCTACACCATGTCACTGCATCATGCAGTCAATACAGGGTCTGACCATTATCTCAGCAATGTAGCTTTACAGCTCCGCTAAATTTAACTTGAAGCATCATCCTTCAAAGTGGTTATACAACCCTTTTCTCTCCCCTCAGTGTTCCTTTTTTTACCTCCATATCTGCATTTCCCATATGTAATAAGACAATGTGGGATGTCTAGATCATTTCAGCACCCAGTATATAAAGCAATGGATACTGGCATGTAGCTCAGGTTTAGAGCATTGATTACTACAGTAAAGGTCGGGGTTAGTTTAATAAATCCTCAAAAACAGAAACAGTAAATTAAATATTTGGCTCTAAATTACTACTGAATAAACCAAATAGAATATTTAAAATTACATGGACAAGAAAAATGCATTGTGTTAAAATTCATTGGATAACAATAATAAATAAATGCATTAAAAACAGGGAATACTAACTAAATAATATATTTAAAGTCATTATTTTTTTTTAATTTTGATGAAAATATGAAGAAATATGTATTTTAAATTGTGTTCAAAAATAATATGGCAGTCTTCATTTTCAAATAACACTCAAGAAACACATTTTCATTGATACCTGGAGGACAATAGGCATCTAGTTATAGCTGCCATAAAAGTTCCTTAACTTCTATTATCTTTTCCCAGAACCCCCCCCCCCCTGGACTTTGCGTTATTCTAAAATAATAAAATTAAACTTTATGAAACATGTATAGTCAATAGAATATTTATACAAAGTGTTCTTCACATATATTCTTATAATATCATATATGTGTTCACTTACACATTCCCATAATGTACTCTCTCTTTCTCCTATATAAAAGGCTGAACAAGGGTGGCAGATAGCTGCATATACAGTGTCCTTTGACCTACAAGTGTTGCATCCATTAATGAAACTGCAACTCATTCTTATTTAAACATGTCACCTT
This sequence comes from Protopterus annectens, assembly GCF_019279795.1. Lineage (NCBI taxonomy): Eukaryota > Metazoa > Chordata > Ceratodontiformes > Protopteridae > Protopterus > Protopterus annectens. Next base: position 870,824,535 of record NC_056729.1, read on the forward strand.
GAAAAATGTAGCTGCATATATTGTAACCATTGCATCTGAACACCCCCTTTTCTCTTTTTTGTGTCGCGCAATCGCTTTAACAAGTTCTTAATATTTGCCCCTCTCCAGAAACTTCTTTCTGTAGGGTAAACTTTACTCAAACTGTTGTCTACTTTAAATATTTTCCACTTCTTCATTATAATATGTGTAACAATAACTATTAATAGAAAAGACGGTAATGGAATTCCCACAATGTCCTCTGGTATTACATGTTGCTACCACTATATTAATGTTATCATTGTCTCCTAGAAGGAGCCTGTAGATGCCACTTTTGTATTTGCCAAATGTTTGATCCCAGATCTTTTCCACAAATGACTTGGGGTAAGCTCAGTCCATAAACATTTCTTGAAGTAATATATTTTTGTCTGAATTTATTTGCATAATCCTAACAAATAGGCCTTAACTGTACCCTTTTTGATGTAAAGGGTGTCAGTTTTTATAGAATAAAATGGGTTGGAATAAGTGGGTTTGCAAAAAATTGTGGAAGAAAATTTAACATTGCTTTTCATTAACTTAATATCTAAAAATTCTGAGTAGTCTGCATTACTATTGTAAGGGAACCTTAAAAGAGATGTAGTACTATTAAGAAAATCTATACATTCTTAAATTGTTTTCCATCTGAGACCAAAATAAACAGACGGTATCTAGGTAGCACCTATAAAATTTCCAAAACATAGAGTACTTGAGTATTTTGAGGGAAACCACTTGTTTTCCCAAAAGCTAAGAAGAATATTTATATAAATTGGGAGATATGCCACACCTCACTCTAACCACAGCAACACCTGTGTGTTTTGTCTGTGAGTTATAGAGCTGCTTTCTGTTTTACCAGAGACATTTTGTTTTCTGTTTTAAGAAATCTGCTTGGCCTCATGTTTTTGTTCTATGTGAGAGATAGACACAAAGTATCATGGCTGCATATTTCACGTTTTTTTCATTGGATAAATTGTTTCTGAGTGATACTTAATACACAGTGAATTTCTGGGTCTTTCTCTTTTTCTGAAAAGATTTTAAGTCTCCATAGACTAAAAGCACTTCTGCTAATTCCCTGCTAGGTATTTTTCTCTCCCACCTTCTCCTTCATTGATCTGCTTTATAAACCTGGTGATTTTAAGATGCTCACTTCTACAGTAAATTAGGCTTAATAAGCTCCTCCATTTTCACACCGCTGTTGATATCTTGAATTGATCACAATCTCCAAAAGCCATTACAGCTCTGATGACTCCCTGTATTCTAGCAACATTGCCAAGACTTGGAACTCCCTACCACTACAAATCAGGGTACAACCTAAGAAAACCATCTTCAAAAAACAGCTTAATTCCCACCTAAACAATTCCTGGATATGCAACTGCCTAGCACATGGCTGGCATATTCTGACACCTTTCCCCTATCCATTATCCAACGTCTTCTTTAAAACTCCCACAGATGCACTACATTTACTATCACACATTATTTACCAACTCACTGCTGCGTAATTCCCACTGTCCCATCTATACCCACTAACTCCACCCTAGACTAAGTTGAAAAGGTTTCCCTTAAAATGACAACGAATCTCATATGAACTTGTCTACATTTTCCTCTTTTGACAAACTGGCTAGTATTTTTACAATGACCAAAAAGATCCAAACTTGGAAGAAAGTAAACTATGCTTAAAGTTCTAAATAAGACCACCAGACAGTAAAAATCCAATGTTTTATTCTAGCGCCTCAGTGTCACCACCTTCTTGGAATGTAAGAAGGTATCCATAAAACTTCACCTTTATACAATTTAAACACAAATTACATCTAATCAAACAATTAAAACCACTTAATTCTTAAAGCAAACACTTCCAGTTTAGTTCATTATTCAGTCACTTAGGAACCAAAGTCTTGTATTTTAAAATATATGCACATTCCTTATACAATAGTTTCTGTTTCAATATATCTTCATTTTCCCAAATACAATTAATTTGCTCTAAAATAATACCATGTAATAAAGCAGTATCACTGTTGTGTTTTATTTTAAAAAGTGAAGAAACTATTTTATCCTCCCTTTGACTCTCTGGCTGACACGGGCAGCCTCCAAAAGGGCCTTACCTCCCTTTATATCTCTTAGATGTTCTATATATTATATTGAAACAGAAACTGGAAGTATTTGCTTTTAGAATGAAGTGGTTTTAATTGTTTGATTGGATGTAATTTGTGATTAAATTGTATAAAGGTGAAGTTTTATGGACACTTTCTTACATTCCAAGAAGGTGGCGACATTGAAATTTTACTGTTTGGTTGTCTTATTTAGATCTTTTAGCATATTTTACTTTCTTTCAAGTTTGGATCTTTTTGGTCATTGTATTTATCTGGAGTATGGAGGTTGGTTAGTATTTTTAGTTTTTCCTTTCTTCTCATCTTCATTATATCTTCATGATTATCTCTGCTAAACATACTGTATGAACAACAATCATATGTTACTACCTGCTATACTTTTAATTGCATGTCTAAACCACTATGCTTATATAAATACCTTATGCAGTCATATGTTATTATCTGCTGTATTTTATAACTGTATGTGGAAACCACAATGCTCATGTAAATATCTTACGTACAGAAAGTTTGCAACTGTTTCTGGAGCTTTTCTCCCCAGGCCTCCACTGAAAATGGACAGATTTGTCCAGTCAGACCTCCCTCGTAAACAAATGTAAAATAAATAATAAAAATAAATAAGTTATTTGCCTTTCCTTGTGCTCATATTGGAAAAGTGCATTTTGCCTCTCATTGTCTGTTCTACTTATTTACTTGCTCTGAATTCATTATCTAGCTAGATGTTGGATAAATTACCACTTTTTTAGACTCTAGTATGTACTTGTTTTTACATCATAGTATGTACTTGTTTTTACATCAAGAGGGCAGTTGATTTTCCATCTAGTGCACTGGGAGGTAGCCTGGTCTGTTTAGGTTGGGGAAGCCCTTGAGATTTCTGCATGTAGTTTTACTGGATGGAGGGCTTATTAATCAGCTTATCTTGTGTTTAGTGCCTTTATAAATTCTGTCATTTGAGTGGCCCTTGCCTCATTTATACAAAGTGAAGTACTTTTATTGAATAATCACACTTTTTATAAATTGTTTAAAGTACACGGCTGTATCCATATCTTTTGTCTGTGGTAGCATGTCTTATCCTTTAAGATTGACACGGCATTTCATAATGGCCTCTCCTTTACTGTGCTTTTACATTAGGAGGATTGAATGTCAGTAGGTGTTTACCTGGTCCATCTGAGATTGAAAGCACACAAAAGGGCCCCAAGTATTTTTCTTGCACTTCTTTTATATACTGAGACTGCACTTTAGCAGTTTTAAAAAATGTACTGTGTGCTGCTGCTTTAAGTAGTAAATTGCATTATATTACACTGTATCTGTTAGTTGTAAGGCTGTTGTAGGTAGTCTGTGTAGTCTTGTTACACCCGTGCTCCCGACCAGCTATTCTACATTAAGAAAGTGTTTTCTGCACCCTTGTGGCAGAAGTGTGCTGATTTTACCTCTCTGAGTTTGGGACTGCTAGTGGAAGGCTTATTGTGTGCTTTCCTGATTGATAGCTTAAAACTTGTTTCCGTTTGCTCATATGTAAGCCATGCATTTGAGGGGTGCTGCTCTTCATAGAGCAGTGGTTAGCAGTGCCCTGTATAGATGCAAAGTCTAGAAGCTCAGTTTTTTCCCTAAGCAACTGTCAGTGAAATCCTTCCAAACTTTTCTGCTGCTAGAGAAGCAGCTCAGTTACACAATGAGCAGCGTTGTCTTATTGATCAACCTTAGCCTACACAAAGTATATGTCCTTTTTGTAGTCTCAGCACTACCAGCACAGTCCTGTAAAATTATAGGTTCATAGGTAGGTATTAGGCTATCTGCCCGAGGGCATTTATAAGCTTTCGCCGCCCCATTGATTAATTAACAGATCCTCTGTCAAGCAGAGCCAATGAAGTGATCCCAGGGGTGTGTTTTCTGTTACCCATCCACTCATCAAGGTTTCTCTTGAAGAGTGTTAATGAGGGGCTTTGGCTAATGTAGTTTGGAATTTTGTTCCAAAGCACTGGGAGTCTGTGTGACAGGAATCTGTCCCTCCAGCATGTTCTATTTATTGTTGTGGTGAGGTTTAGCTCACTGGAGCACGTGGCTCGCAGTGACTTGGATTTCTTTAGGTGGAGCATGTCCATCAAGTCTGAGTTGAACATGGCTTTGTAAGTCAGGTAGAGATCACCTCTGAATAAGTGATATGCCACTGAGTACAGCCGGATTTTTTCAGTCGGGCTGCATAGGACATATGTTTGAGGCCAGTAATCCTCTTGGTGAGGTACTTTTGTGGTCTCTCCAGCTGTTGGAAGTGTCTTGAGAGGTACATCCCAAATGGGGCATTGTCTTCTATGATGAGTCTGATGAGTGAAGAGTAGAGGGGCACTATAACCTCTTTATTTCTAGATGTGAACCCTTTAGTAATTAGATGGGCCACATAGAAGGATTTCCTAACTACTTTGGCAATATGATTGTCAAAGGAGAGATTACTATCTACCAGGGTCCCCAGATCTCTTATTACCTCTTCTGTATTAAGGGGGCTGCCACCTATGTGGTAATTCATGGGTGTTGTGTTTTTTTCAAATGGGATGACTATGCAATTTTTTGGCATTTAGCTTGAGGCCATGAATTTGACACCAGGTGTCCGTCTCAGTAAGGCCCTTTTGGAGGCTGTCCGTGTCAGCCAGAAAGTCTATTATGGCTCCCAGTTTGCAGTCTTCCTGTGAACTTGGTTAGCCATAGACCTCCTGTGTTTGCCTGTACTTCTGAGAAGTATATGCCGAACAGTAGGGGTCCCAGGACTAAGTTTTGCGGGACACCACTTGTGACTGGTTTAGAGTCGGACCTGGAGCCTGCTATTCTTACCATGTGAGTTCTGTCTGTAAGCCAGTTGGTAACCCATCTCGTGACGTAGGGGTTTATGTTCAGGCTGGTGAATTTTTTTTCTGTAATACCTGAGTGGGGAATAGTGTCGAAAGCCTTGGTGAGGTCAAGGTGGGCTGTGTGAACAACCTTTCCCTCATCTTTGGCCTTGGTGACTGCCTCAAAGAAGTCAAACAGGTTTAGTAGGCATGATCTGCCCTTAAAGATGAACTGGGTCAGGTCAAGTGTTTGGAGGTTCTCAATGTCTTTGTTAATGAGTTCCATGATGATGCGCTCCATAGCCTTGTAGACCAGGCTAGTCAGGCTTATGGGGTGATAGTTACCAGGGTCAGTTGTGGCTCCTCCTTTACGGAGTGGGATAACTGTTGTTGTGTGCCATTCTATGAGCACATAGCCTGTGGTGAGGCTGAGGTTGAACAATGTGTTTAGGTGGGGGGGGTTAGTTTGTTCTGTAGTTCATGCAAGACGCAGCCTGGGACACCATCTGGCCCCATTGACGCTGTGTTTTTGGCTTTTGAAAGGGCTATTTTCACCTGTGCGTCTGTGATTTCTGGGACACTACACTTTTCTGGTATTGTTGTGGGTCCCTTTGGGGGTGAAGTTTGCACTGAATCTATTTGCCAGGATGTTGGCAATATCAGTAGGTTCAGTATATTTTGTGCTATTTTGCACTAGTTCAGTGCACATTTGCAAGTTGCCACTTAGATTCTTAACATAGCTAAAGAAGGCTTTGTGGTTATCTTTTGAATCTTTGGCTATTTTTCTTTTGAAGTTAGCCTTGGATGATTTTATGAGAGACCTTAGTTTCTTACTGATACTGATCAGGGATGTCTTTCCTTCTTGGGATTTGCTTTTTTTCTGAACTAGTTTCCTTCTTCTATTGTATAGCCTGTTTATGGCAGGGGTCCACCAGACTGGTTTCCTTCTCTTAGAGGAGTGAGTCTTGGTTTTGCTAGGGATGGCACAATCCATGCATCCTTGTAGGTGCTCATAGAGTGCATTTGTAAAGGTTTATGCATCTTGGGCAGTGTTATCCTTTAGCATGGGGGCTGTGAAACTTACTCCCTCTGTCTTAAGTAATTGGACGTTTGCTTTAGAAAAGTTTTTTGCTGTGGTTTCCTTAGTTGGGGGTGGTGGTGGGGCGTGGACATCCAGAGTGATTACTTTATCATCTGATCTAACCAGTGACGGGTTGACTTCCGGTGTGTAACACCTGTCGTCCATGTTTGCGATGACCAGGTCCAATATGTTTTCACCTCTGGTAGGGGAGTTTATCAGTTGATCCAGGGCATTTGAGTTGATGTATTTCAGGAAGTGCTGTGCCTGGGAGTTTGTACTTGAGTAGTTTTCCCAGTTAATGGTAGGGTAATTGAAATCACCCAATATCAGGGTGTTCGGTAGGGCCTTCATGTTTTCCAGTGTCTCCAGAAAGGTGGAGTGCTGGCCTTGTGTCATGGAGGGTGATCTGTGGCAGGCTACAATTTGCATTGCAGATTTGCCCGATGTTAGTTGCACATGGATGATCTCAGCGGTATCATGCTGTGCCAATAACCTGGAGGTGTAGGTATCCTTGATGAATACAGATACACCCCCTTCCTTTTGTGTTTCGGTCCGTGTTCTGTGGCCAAAATGTGTGGTATGAGTTGTAGCCCAGTAGTGCTGGGGTGCTCTCTGGAGTCTTGAACCAGGTTTCAGTTATTGCACAGATGTCAACGTTCTCCATACTGAGGAGTGCTTTGAGCGCATGCATTTTGAGATTTAAACTCTGGCATTGAGTAGCATAACCCTCAGTTTTTTTGTTAACTGTGCTGTTTACAGAGGTGGGTTTGACATTTGAGCCTTGCCTAAAAAAGGCACTATGGAGCAGCAAGAGCCTTGGCCAGTATTTAAAATCCTAGGGGTGAAAGGTGCAAGCCGTCTCTTGCGAAGCAATGCGGCTTGTCGAGCATGTCGTCCCAGGCTGACAGACACTGGATCCCCTTTGAATGACACCAGAAGCTTAGCCAATTGTTGAAATTGATAATTTTTTCTTTATACTGAGGTATCATTCTTGGTGAGAGCAGGATGCCACTCAGGGTCAGGATCATACCAGCTGGGGCTACATGATCAGAGAACTCTTCCATGTTTCTTTTCCTGTAGTCCAGGGAGGTACATCTCAGGTCCTTAACACCAACATGAACAATGACAGAGTCATATTTGTACTTGTTCTGGAGTGACCTGAGTGCTTGTGTTATGTGGCGGATTCTGGCTCCCGACAGGCAGCTAACAGTAACCTTCTTCTTGTCCAGCCTAGTGAGTAGGACGTCACTGTGCCTGACTATAGAGTCACCTATTACTAGTGTGTTAGTTATGTTATTTCACCTTAAGTGTTGTGATTGTACAGCACACTGATTTTGTGTTTTATGTGTTGTCTGGTTTGTGACAGGAGGTGCAGATTGTTTGGGTGTCCGCTTTGGAGGTCTCTGATGTTTTTGCAGGTTTTTATTTAGAGCCTCCGAGTACGATTTTGTGTATTTATGTGTATTTTTTGCCAGTGCTGGTTTAGTAGGTCTATGTGTGGCTGGAGGTGTGGTCCAAGTGTTAACTTTCTCCTCCTGACTGTCTGTTCAAGTCTTGGGTGGAAACCACTTAGCCTCCAGTTTGGCTGTATAATTGCATCTCTTGCATATGTTAGTGTTTTGTGGGGGTCTATATCAGTCTGTCGAAATGGCTGACAATCGAACACCAGATGTTCGAACTGTGAAGTTCGAACCCTGATTATCACGAAGCGGGCTGAACACCAAATTCTATCCCAGGGAAAGAATTTGGTGAGCTGTTTCTGTGGCTTTGCAATTATCAGGACTGCGGTGAGAAGTTACAGGTCGGGTTCAGGCAAGTGTGCGATTGTGTGAACATTAGGGTTAGGGTGCGATAGGTGAGTTAGGGTTAGGGCACGGGTCAGGTGAGTGTGCAATAGTGACGGACCTTAGGGTTAGGGTTTGGGTTAAGGTAAGTGGATAGATAGTAGTGTATATACAGTTTAGTGTAGGGTTAGATGTAGGATTTTAAGTGTTTGTGTGTCGATTGCTGTTTTTTTGGTGTGCTTATGTTGTGTGTGTGTTTCTTGGAACAGCAATTTTTTTCCCTGGGAAAAAAAAAATCACTGTTCTAAGACTTCGATGTTTTTGTACTTCGTGGTTAGAAGTTTGAACATATGGTGTTCGAACTTCAGCCGTTTCGGTGAACTGATATAGTCCCTTTTGTGGGAGGAGGAGAGGGTTGTCTGTGTACATGAAGCAGTTGCAACATTGCCTTAAGATACTCAGATTCACCAGCTGGACTGGAGAGTACACCTGAAATTGCACTTTGATCATACCTGAATTGTAGGATGAGTTGCTTGGTTGGTGAGGGGTGAATAAAAAGCCTTGCCCTGCTGGGCAATCAAGTGCCAGGGTATATTAGTGCATACTATTAGGTCTGAGCAAGTGCTGGGCTGCAGGATGCTTTTTGAGTGCTTAGGTTGAGAGTTAGACTAGTTTCAAGGGAAAAACTGAAGAGGAGACTTAGTGGAGCCAGGAATAATTTAACCCTACCTAACCGGCACTGCCCAGCGCACAAAACTGTGCAAACCCGGTTCTTATAGCAGGGAAATGAAAGAAATAGAAATTAACTCAAATGGCCAATAAACTACTAACTTCTGGGCTGGAATCACTCCTCCAGGGACAGATAGGCTGCTTAAAGCTCCCCTCTCTCACAGGTGAACAGAGAAACTTCCTTCTATCCAAGTAAGGTATGGGCAACTCAGAAACTTGTAACACAGCCCTGAATTCAGCACTAGCCTGAAAACTGGATTTAATAAAACTTACAGTAAGAGCCTGCTATCATGGATGGGCAGTTTCCCATCAGCTCTCTTGCCAGCTTTATAGACATGGGCATCCTGACGCAATGTAGCAATTGTCTCATGTTTACTGACAACCACTTACTTCTGAAACAAATACATTATGTGAGAGATGCAGTTACACTATTAAATTGGAGGAAAGACTCTTAAGGACAAATTGAATGCCAAACAGGTTGCCAGCATGCACACACCCACACACTACCCACATTAAATAATGACACGACACATAAACCCACATAGGCAGAGGTACCAAAAGATCAGAGGCCTCCCAAATTGAAACCACTTACACACATAACACTGCAAAAAGCAACAACACATAACATACACACCATTGACTCATCAAATAAGCACATAAGGCGTAACTCCATAAAACCTAATTTGTTGGTCATAGGTGACTCCATTATGAGACACATGGTTGTTCCCCTCACCAGGTTAGATAAGGACTGGGTTATAGTTAGCTGCCTGTCAGATACCACTATCTGTCAGGTTACTCATTCACAAGTACTGGTATGACTGACTCTGTCATAGCCAACGTGGGGGTGAATGACTTGAGACATATCTCACTGGACTATATGAAGAGAGACATGACTGAGCTCTCAGACTGTCTCTCACAGGTAGATACAAGCCTAGCCTTAAAGTAGCATTCTACTGTCTCCAAGGATGATGCTACAATACAAACAAAAAAAATGACTGAATTTAATAATTGGCTTAGGTTCTGGTGTCAGTCCAAGAGGATAATGTATCGGGTCAGCTTGGAAAGACATGGTCAACAGGCCACACTGCTTTGCCAGAGATGGTCTGCACTTGCCTCCTCTAGGCTTTCAGATACTGTCAAAGGCATTAGTCACCCATATTGTGCCTTTTTTAGGCAGTATCAAAATAACCAACCTCCCAACATAACAAAATCCTTTCTAGATAAACTCATGGCACTGCTACTTAATGCTAGATGTCTAAATAATATAAACTGCACTTTCTGAAAGCACCGTTTACTTTGGAAGATGCAGATGTCTGTGCAGTCACTGAAACATGGCTCAAAGATGTAGAAAGCACCCCAGCTGTGCAGGGCTACAATGCCTTCCATATGTTCAGACCACAAACTGAGTGAGAAAGAACCAAAGGAGGAGGTGTATCCATCTTCAGCTCATTCCATCCAGTACAGCTCTTTTGAGTGTGTACCGTTAACTGCCAGTGGGTATGACTTGAGCCTTTAAAAAAATTAAGCTATCACCTTACAGTTCTAACAAATACTCACTGACAGAGGTCAATATCAACACAGTTGTGTTTGCCATCATGTATGCTTCAAGATAAAATATTCTGGTACCTTGTATGTAACATGGTTTTGGAATTATTAATGTAAATTTGAGCAAGCAATATTTGAATCCTAGGAGTGCAGTAGGAGGTGACTGCAGATGACTGGAGGCGCACTCGGCTCTGATGATTTAATGATAAGTACACTTTGAGACTGGTCAAACAGTATGCTCTCTTGAGCTACTCCATGTCCAATTAACTAAGATTGGACCATAAAGCAGTCTCGTTCAATGTAATTATAAGACCAGATACCTCATCAAGCTCAAAAATGATTAAAAATTTTTCAAAAACAAATTACTTCCTACTAAGTTATGGTAAAAGTTTCAAAACACTCTCAAACGCAGATGACATAGACTTCTATGCAGAGGTGTACACCAGTGACCTGTACAACCACTTTAGAAGTTGTATAAAATCGGCAAGGTCCTGCCAAAAATCAAGCCATCCTGGTGGACCCATAGTATAGGCAGGCTATGCAACAAGAAAAAGAAACTAATGTCCAAGAACAAGAGGGAACTGGCTCAGCAGAGGAAGAAATCCCTCTCTTCCTTAAACAAACAAATTAGAGATCTTGTCAAGTCCATCAAAGCTAACTACAAAGCAAAAATAGCTTCCCTAGCCAAGGACAATCACAAAGCATTCTTTAACTATGTCAGAAATCTAAAACAGAATACCCAGCTATGCCCTGAACTGGTTGTGTATTATACCACCCATGCTCAATCGGAGGTAATAGCCAACTTTCTAGCACACAGATTTCAAGCAAACTTCCCTTGTCTCCTCCAGTCATTTCCCAAAGTATACCTGCAACCATTCCTCAGCCTATTAGAGAGAACATGTCATCTTGGTGCTCTCCAAGGCCAAAAGCACAGCATCAGTTGGACAACACAATATCCTAGGTTGCCTTTTAAACAACCTAAAACATGACATAGCAGACCCACTTGGATCCTTGCTTAACTACAGCCTGCAAACTGGCTATGTTCTGGTAGAATGGACAACCTCAATTCCTCTGGAATGGGGGGGACCATCAACTGACTTTGGGAATTATAGGCCCATAAGCTTGACTAGCCTCAAATACAAGGCCATGGAAATTATCATTATGGACATTATTAACAAGGACAAGAGGTAGGTAATCTCCAAACTCTGGACCCAACCAAGTTCGGACTCACTAAAGGTAGATTATGCCTGTTAAACATGGTTGACTTTTTGAGAAAGTCATCAAGGCCCTGGACAAGGGAAAGACGGTGCATACTGCCTATCTTGACCTTGTCAAGGCATTTGACACAATCCCAATCAGGTATTGTACAGAACCTCTCCCAGTTAGGAATTAACCCCTACATTACCACATGGGTAGCCAGCTGGCTCGGCAACAGGACACATACTGTCAAAGTGGGTGACTTCACCTCTAGCAAAAGACTAGTCACATCTGGTATACCACAGGGTTCTGTGCTGTGCCCCTTATTTTTTGGAATTTATTTCTCAGAAGTCCAGGCAAATTTCAATGGTCTGTGGCAGACCAGGTTACTGACTATTGCAAACTGGGAGCAATTATTGAGTCCCCCAACAATATATATATATACTGCAGACAGGGTTAACACAGACAAATGATTGGTGCCAAAGCCACAGATTAAAGCTAAAAAAAAATATATATATATATATATATATATATATATATATATATATATATATACATACATATATATTATTCCCTTTGGGAAACGTGAAATCCCTGCTAATTACATTATAGACAGCACCCTCTTAAGTTTAAACCCAGTGGTATGTGATCTGGGTACTCAACTTGATTGCAATCTGAACTTTGACAACCACATATCCACAGTAGTAAGGAAATCCTTCTATGTGGCACATCTTATAAGTAAAGGAATCCCATCTAGAGCTAAGGATGTTATAATTTCATTATACTCGGCCCTCATCAGACCAGTAATTGAGTACAATGCTCCTTTTTGCATACACCTCATGAGAAACCTGCAACAACTGGAGAGACCACAGAGGTTTCTCACCAAGAAATTGCAAGGTACACAAAATAAGTCTAGTATGGAAAGACTGAAAGCCCTGTCACTGTATTCTGTCTCCAAAATGTTGCTGAGGGGTGCTTTGTGGCTGGGGCAGTCTCTGACCCAATCTTGATGGAAATGCTAAATAATTGTAAATCAAACTGCAGGAGGGTCACATGCCACAAGATCTTAACCTCACCTCTGACATGAACAGGTCATGCTAGAAAGTTAGATACATCTCACAGAGACTGCCACTTCTCTGGAAGAAGCTTTCAATTCATGTGAAACAGAGTCCCTCCCTGATCTTCTTTAAATGCAACTTAGATCAAAGGACGGATGACCACAAATTCACTCCTGGGATGGCATCCATGTCCCTCCTGGACAGAGGAAGTCAGTATTAACTACCACAGTCCCATACCTCTGGGAACTTCTTACACCTAAACACTGACAGTTGAGGCTACTTGGGACAAATATGGCTAGGCTTGTAAAGGCTCTAGGGCCATTAGCTGGTCATCTCCTATGAACTTATAAATAATACTCTTCTTCAAGGGAAATAACATTTTTGTAAAACGCTGTGGTTGCTTTCTCAAGGAGGTGCTGATAATTGATTCTGAGTTTGGTAACAAAATGCGTCTTAATTTAAAAGGCATCATGCACACTGACTAACAAAAGCTTGCTGTTCTAATTAAATTTAATTATAGGCTACAGAATACAAATTATCAAGGAACTGCATTATCCCTTGAATTTCAGGAAGCACAAACTTAAGGGAGAATAAGTTGAGCAGTGGTACTGTTTTAAACAGATCGGCAGTACAATTGCACTATTAAACAAAGGGACATTGTAGTCTGTGCTGAATTCTCCGCTATGAAATTGGTCTTCAGCTTTCCACTAAAGCAGTGCTGAAATGGAATTACTAATTTATCACTTAAACAATCTCAAAAGCATTCAAACTATAAGAATCTCTTAGAATCAAATAGAGCTTAATAAAAGGAACTTTCGGGCAGAAAACAAATCGAAGAAATGTACAATGAAAAAAGTAAAACATATTGAATGTCATCATGTCTGATAAGTAACAAAACCAATGAGACAAGAAATAATCCATTTAATCTGTTATGATGTTCCCATTTTCATCTGTCTGAACACATCTGACAGAAGAATGGTTCTCTTTTGCTAAACAGTCAATACTTTCAAGCAGCCTTCACAATGACTTTTAATACAGACAAAGTAAGTAATGTCAGCCTGCATGCTGCCGGTAAGAATGCAACATAACAACAATGAAAGCTTATTTTGTATACCTACAGCCACTAAAGACATAATGCTGTATAAAAGCTGCAGCATATTTTATGCTTCATAATCTTAGAAACCAATACACAGTTTTTTAGAAGAACACTACTAGGTTAAGACAGGGATAGCAAGACCAGTGCAGATGATCAGAAGTCCAGTGCCCTTTGCCTTGGATTATAGCTTGATAACCTAGTAGCACAACTAGCTATGAACCACTACAAAGGGTATATCATTAAATTTAAGCAGAATTTTGAACAACCATTTGTATCTGCAGCATTCATTGACCCAGAGTAAAAAGCTACAATTAGAACAGCCTTTTTAGCCACCTCAGTCACCACATTTAAATAGTGACAATGCGGATGCATAATAATCAGTATGAACACTTCAAGTTCAAGGCACCAGCAGGTTTACATATTTCTTTGCATTCATATAGGAGACAGAAATATTTTAAGAATAATACTTCTAATCAACATTACTTCCCAGTGAGGTAGCCATTTCCCTTCATTTAGTTAATGTACACAAATACTGTGAATGCTAACTGTTAAAATGTATTTCTACAACAGTGTTAAACTTCATTAAAAAGAGAAGCTGCTTTGCAATATCTTTGCTCATATCAAAATATTCACTATTGTGGGTTGAGAACAGTTATCTGTCCGGTGACAATCCTGGTGCTGTTAGGCATGCAAGCTGCCATTTGATAATCATCATCAAATAGAGATACCATGTTCTCACTATAGTAACACTGCCATTTGATAGAATCAGTGAATGAAGATAGCATGTTTTCACTACAATGAAGAAAAATATTCACTGTCATGTTCCACAGCTCTGTCAAATTACTATGTTTTAGTAAGACTCCCAGAACCATAACACTCCTCTTGTATATTCAGATTACCTCTGGCCTTCAACAAAAATATGGGTGGTTTTGAATGCTCAGCACAGCTGAGAAGACAAGGGCAACAACTGTAAAATGTTCTTCTCCCTTCATGAAAATTAAGTGCAATAAAATTGGACTATATGACATTTAGTTTCACCCCACTAACTCACATCTGAGACAAGGTCACCAGCAGTGTGTTACATCTGTTTCTTAGCCTTTACAACTCCAGCAATTATAAGACATCTGGTCCTGCATGAAATATGACCTACTGAGACAGGAGTACGAATGGAGAGATAAGGGGTCCGAATGGAAAGATAATACGTGGTCTGAATGGAGAGATGATAGAATCAGCAAGGAAAGGAGAGTAGTATTGCTAGAACTTAATTCATCCTCAAGTCTTGATGAGAACCTTCATGAGGTAGACCCTGCCTTTACAAAATCTCACCAAGATGACACTGATATATAGACTGCAGGTTAAAAATAAAAAAGACAGCTGGAACACAAGTCTCAGGATAAAAAAAAAAAATCTGCCCAACCCTGGTAGGTATACTAGTGACAGGACTGGAAAAAATGAGTGTGTAGAATCCTCAAGACATGCTCACATTCCTACAATTGGGTTAGGCCTGGCTCGGGGGAGGATGGTCTCGCTGTTGTACAAGGTAGTATTACTACACAAAAACTGAGTGGCCAAAAAACAGCCATAAAGATGATAGAGTGGACTATTGAGGAAAAGAAATAAATTATGTATTATTACTATTATGCCAGAAGCCCAGAATTTCCACATAGAAGATATAAAAAATGATTGAGAGAGACAGATTAGGAGGAGGGGAATACTTGCAAAAGAAAAGTTGTCAAAAGCTTCAAATGCAAGTATGTGTTCGTAATTATAACAGATTAATGAAAAACATTACATAGACCAAGAAACCTTGGGCCTTTTGGAAGAAGTAGTGACTGAGGACATGTGATAATATAAAGAACAAAATCTAGACATTTTTGAAAGTCATGAAAAAGAAATATGGATATGGGAAAGAGATCTGATATGGTGTCATATCTATGCAAAGGAGAAAGCCAAACTAATCAATACAGAAAAGCAGATCCACAGATATTTGAAAAGAAATATAAAAACAGGCATCCAGACATGGACAACTTTACAATACAAAAAATACGATGACAAAGGGGGAAGTAGAAAAGAGGATTAGTAATAGAGAAGCTAAAGAAACTGAAGTTATGGATTACCTGCAAAGTGAAGGATTTAGTGTAGAAAATCTCTGGTAACATCATAGCATGATAGAACAATGAGTCCCCAAAGTAAGAGGAAAGAGATGGAGTGGGAGACATCTGAAGAAGAAATATGGACATAGGAAATAAAAAAACAATTTAATATGATGCAATATTTATGCAAAGGAGAAAGTAAAACGTATTACTACAAAAAATCAGCACCAAATATATTTGACGAGAAATGTAGGAAAAGGCATCCAGTTATGAACAATTTTACAATACAGAAAATAAGACAACAAAGGGGGAAAGTAGAAAAGAGAATTAGTAATGGAGAAATTAAACCACAACTAAAGTTATGGATTACCTGTGAAGTGAAGGATTTAGTGCAGAAAATCTCTGGTAACATCACAGCATGACAGATCAATGAGTCCCCAAATTAAGGAGAAACCACTGGCGTGGGAAAGATCTGATCAGTTGCCATATGAAGAAACTTTGGGGCCTTCAGGAGGAAACCAGAACAAAAGTTCAGCTGGATTTGCACAACAAGGGAAGGAGAAGGAAACGGTAGAAACTCTGACACAATTAATGTTGTGGAGTGAAAGGCCAGTAAGTTCCCATATGAAAAAGCAAAGGATGACAGGATGAAGCTGAAAAGAATTTGTCACAGGAAGATGCTCTGGAACCCTCTGTAGAATGCTCGCAGAAAATGGAGAATAAAGAATGTGCCTCAGTTTACAAGAAAAAGATCTAAGACAAGAATTGCTTGATTTAATAGAGATGGAGAGACATATTAAGATCAATGACAGAAATAGATTACAGAAAGTCAGTAAGACCCAAAATGTTAGAAGTCTGATAAAACAAATGAACACAGTAATCAAGACTATTAACAGAAAGTCATGTGATATAACAGAAGTCAATAGGATACATTACTGTGCAGTTTAATAACAGATAAAGTCTTACCACAAAAATGCAGGGCAATAAGGGAAAGTAAGGGAAGAAATCAAATGCCATCATAGAAGTAGCAAAAAGAGAACACTAAAAAGTAATTAATGCTAGACGTGCCACTGTTAGAAGAGGGAAGAGATCAACAAAAATACTTAGAAAGACAGACGTGATAAAAGCAGCATGGAATATTAGAACAGACCAGGATCTTTCATACGTTATTGCAAATAAACTACAGATATCAGCACAGTTAGAAAAACTTAGGAGATATGCAGATAATATAAAGGGCAAGTACGAAATAAGCAATTCACTGATAATCCAAAAACGTTTTATAGATTATTGGAAAACAAAGCAAAAGGAATAGAAACACCATGAAAACAAGACATGTCATTGAAGAAAGACCCCGTGGAATATAATAAGATGCTGAAGGGATAGAAGTAGTAAAAGAAACAATAAGAAGTTGAAATATATAGGATATGAAATCGGATGAAGTAACAGTCAGAGAAATTGAAACAAAATTAAGAAAAGCTCCTAATTGAAAAATCACAGGCCCAGATGCAGTACCTAACTTTTGGCTAAATGTTTTAACATCTTTATGCAAAGATATAGCCCTGAGTAAGGACTACTTGTATGTGCACCTCGAACAGACACCGACCTGCTTAATAACAGAAAAATGTTATGCCTCTTAAGAGTGAGCCTGCAAGCTATCCTTAAAACTATATACCAATGACTTGCACTCCAACGATGTATAAACTATATACTGGAACTGATGATGACAGAATTCATAGTCATTCAGAAGAAAACTCAATAATGGTAACAGAACAAAAGGGAAATAAAAGAAAGCCATATGGAACAAAGTATCATTTGCTGCTAAATAAGGCCATAAAGGAGAATTGTAAAACGGGGAAGATTCTAAGTATGGCATGGATAGATTACAAAAAAGCATTTGACAGCATCCCACATTCATGTATAAAGGAGTGCTTTCAGGTGTATAAGCTACACCCTACATTGATCAATTACATTAAAGTGACCATGAAGCAGTGGCAAACATTGATCAATTACATTACAGTGACCATGAAGCAGTGGCAAAACACTTTGCAGCTAACCCATGATAAAGGGCAAATTATTATCCCAGGGATAAAAATTCAAAGGAAGGTATTTCCAGAGTCACCTTGTCACCGTTGCTCTTTTGTCTTGCTATTAACCTGTTAAGCTCTCTACTTAACAGATTAGGTCATGCTTACAATTTGGCTCCATGAAAACAAGAGAGAGTAAAGACTTTTCATCTTCTTTTTGGGGATGATTTAAAACTGCATAGTTCATCAGATGACGAGCTGAAAGCACAACTGCAAGTGTTCAAACCTTTATCAGATGACAGAAAAATGTCATTTGGTCTTGAGAAATGTGCAAAATTGACATTTAAAGTAGGAAACCTGTAGCAGAAAGGAAATATCATTCTAGGACAGAAATGTGGTATAAAGGAACTTGCGCAGGAGGGAATGTATACATATTTTGGAAAAGTTGAAGGATTGACAATAAAACATGAAAAAATGCGAACAAAGCTCAGTAAGGAATATTTAGAAGACTAAAATTAAAACTAAAAACAGTCCTGACATCTAGGATCAAAGTCTAAGCTTTAATTTGCTCTTCCTATTCTAACTTACAGTTTTGGGATAATTGACTGGCCACAAATGGTACTGGGATCAGATGGACAGAAGAACAAGAAAAATGCTTCAGGCTTATAAAATGATATATAAAAGTCAGTGTATACCAAGATTATATATTCCTTATTTTGAAGGAAGTATGGGCTTCCTCAAAATGATTACACGTATAGACTTGCAATCATAGGACTTCATTCATATCTGCCAACCTCATCAGATCCAAACAGAGTGAAAGTTTTGAAACATGATCAGAAGTTGTCTAAGATGACTTCCAAGCTTAGTTTAGCAGAAACATATCGGTGTCAAGTGGGAATGCAGACCAAACCAGAAGTGGATAAAAATTAGGTGGCAACTGAATGCACCAAAAAACAAAAGAGGATACAAAGAGAAGGATCCCATGAGAAGGGAAGTAATGTGGAAAGGCATAAATATAGTTGCAAGTACAGAAATCTCCTAGAACAACCTCATGTCAATCAGGATCTGATCCAGGAATGGTTAAGGAGAGGTCAATTTAAACCAAAAGATGAACGGTTAATATTGGCGGCCCATGATAGCGGACTATGTACACTTTGGATTACAACATCCATTGAGAATGTGGGAGAAATGGACAAATGTAAGTTCTGTAAAACAGGACTGGAAACAGTCACACATCTTTTTGCTGGTTGTGATACACTAACGGCAGAATGCCTGGATAAAGGAAAACATAATAATGTGGCAAGACTGTTGCACTGGGGATTGTGCAAACATTACAATAAAGAAGTAGAGAAGCACTGGAAACATGAGCCAGAAAGCAATATAGATGGGATCACTCATAAGAAATAGTTCAAAAGATAGATGCAAGAAAACCAGACACAGTAGTCTGTGAAAAGAAGGCAAAATTAGCACTGATCATTGAAATTGCTGCATCCAGTGGTCACTTAACGTTCAGAAATACACAACATCATAAAATACCAGGCAAAAATGAGGGCAATGTGGAAGAAGGATACCCAGACATTTTCAATAGCAGTAGGAGCAATGAGTCTCTTAAATGAGAACTTACAGTCTTATTTAGATAAATTATCGATATATGTAACTCCATATGAACTGAAGGAGGAGTACATTTTGGGCATGATTGTGGGTGCTGTGAAGAGCACTTTCGCCTAACATTAAAGATTGAAACAATATTAATTTCATGAACTTTAATCATACCTTTACTTAGGAATGGGGTCTATTCCTTCAATGTATTATAAAACCAAAAGACTTAAATTAAATAAGGGGAAACAACATTCATCTGCCATATTTTTTGGCTGAACTGACCATCTCTAACAAAAATATGCCCATCTAGAAAGGACTTGTACATCTGGGAAAAAATATCTTGCATATTACTAACTCCCAAATTTTTATTTCCTTGAGTCCTAGCTACATACTTACTGTCAATTTTAAGTCAACAAATGTAAAACTATTAAGTGACCCTATTTCCTGTAAACTTAAAATGATATTGCCTGCAATCAAAAAAAATACTAAAGGTTTGTGCCCTAGTTTTATAAAGATGAAATAAGCTATCAGGTGAGGTATGACTACATTCCTAAAATGCAGAAAAAAAGTATATATATATATATACTTATATATATATATATATATATATATATATATAAACAAAAGGTTTTGATCATTTTAATGTAATGCAGGACCAGGGAATTTAGGTGCACATCATACTATTCATGAGAACATTTTTTTTTTTTTTGCATTTTACTAAGTAAGATTTTATGGACTTTCATACTGAATGAAAATATTCTGCAGGCCAGGTACTTTCCATATTAACTAATTTCTCAAATCCCCTGTCCCCTATAACCTTGAGTGTCTGCATACTAAATTTCTATTGTTTGAATACCATTAGATTAGTATGTGGAAAATGTTTAAGAACCACAGTCCTTGTTACCTTACTGATTTGGTTTTCAGACTCCAAGGAATACAGGATACATGACTTAGAATTTCTGTGCAGTTATTTTCAAGCTCACAATCCAAGTAATAGCTGACAGCCCAACCAACTGTTACAGTGGAAATATTATTATAGGGGCTAAATATGGTTAAACAATATTGATATTCATTGTTCCAATTAGGGGAAAAATAATTCATGTCGTAATTCTGAACACTTTCAATTTCACAAATCTCAAACCTTAATTCAAAGTCATTGTTCTCTTATTATTGAATAAATTATTCTTAAAATTAAACATTGTGTATTTGTGATCATTATGTGTTATTTCTGATGAAATCATCATTCTGATTTTCCAAATGTATAATTTGCCAATCGATCTGCCTTGTTTACTTCAATAATGCTTTCTTTCCATCAAAGTTACTTATAACCAAACTATCATCTGCAAAGTCCATAACTAAAGTCTTATTATATATAATAACATATGGTTTGCAGCAGTAATGAAAAAATATAGAATGAAAACAGATAGCCTTTCCTAACTACTGGTATTTCAAAACTGCAAAACTTCATTTGTTTAAAGTATGTGTTAAAGATTTCTTATATAACTTTTTATTCATATAATATTTTGTTCATGGATTTTAAAGTACTGCATAATTGCATTAATTAGTCAAACACACAAAGGGTGGCACAGTGGGACAGTGAGTTATCACGTCACCTCAGCAAGAAACTGTCCAGTTCTGTTATTGTCTGGGATGCCTTCAGTGCGGAGACTGCACATCTCCCATGTCTTCCCATGGGTTTTCTCCAGATGCTCCAGTTTGCTCCCATATTTCAAAGACATGGGGTAGGCAGATTGGTGACTTCTAAATTCTCCATAGGTGCACCTGTGGTAATAAGGTAAAGCCAAGTAAACTCCCCCTGCCCCCCATCCCTTGTGTAGTTAACTCCTGTGATGGTGGCAGCTGTGCATAGGTTCACTACAGAAGTTGTCTGCAGCTCATAAGTGTGTATGGATTAGAAGAAAAGCTTTTGTTGTACAAAGCTAAGTTGTTATATTTTTAAGGATAAATAAATATGTCAAATAATTTACCAGTATTCTCTCCTTGGACTGTGATAATAGATTAAATTGAAGTATTATAGTGGCATGTTCTACTCCCATACTGGTAATCATAAATTATTTTATTTACGCATGGAACTATCTTCATACTTCAGACTTAACAGTGTTTGCTATGATTTTATAACTAAAAGTTAATATGCAGCTTGGTTTATCATACGTTTATAGTTCCTATCATCTCCTCTTTCTTTAATAAAGCTACAAATGCTAGTGCCACAGATACAGCAATTATGTAATCCAATTTAATTATAAACATTGATTAATTTTAACAATTTTGGGTGCCCAACTGCCCACCTTAATCATATGTGATAATACTAACCATAACCTTGGAGCTTTCCAATATGGTTGCATACTTACCAATAGCTTATTTTTATCTGTCCCAGTATGACAAAAAAAACTGATAGACAAGTGATATATAAGGGTCATTAATTCTGCCAGTTTCAGCAAAATTCATTTACTGGCTAGTAACAGCACTGCCTGGATGCCATCAAACAAAAAAAAAAGTACAGTTGTGGGAAATCTTAGCATAACAGAAAATGTCCTTTCCTTCAGTGTTGCAGTATTCCTTACACTTGGGATTCCCTGCCTTGGGTAGCCCAAGGTCCAGCTAGTATACAAAAGCCTACTGTTGCTTTAAGGTACACTGCATGTCACACTTGTGCTCCTTGTTGTCCGGATATACCATCCTCAGAACTGATTGCCCCAGTAGGAACACCAGACTACAGAAAACCAAGAGGTAACCAGTACATCCATGAAGGAAACTGACTAGGGGGAGGAGAGAGGGAGGGAGTGAGTACTGCAACAGTGAAGGAAAGGAGAGCTACTATTATGGTAAGATTTTACACAACTGTACTACGTCCTTCCATTCACTGGTTGCAGTATTTCTTATACTTGGGAGACTGCCAAAGCTCAAAAAGACACTTGGGAGAAGGAAGGACCAGCAGAGCCCTCTAGGAAACCATGAAGAATGACCCTAGCAAAACCAGTTCTAGCTCTGGGGATTCCATCCAACTTGTAGTGCTTTGTAAAAGTCTGCACAGAATTCCAGGCAGCTGCTTCAAGAACAGAGTTAGTATCCAACCCCTTGAAAAAAGCACCAGAAGAAGCCACAGCTCTAGTAGAATGAGCCTTAACAGAAGAAGGAAGGTTCTTACCATGAAAAGAATAACAAAAAGAAATGGCTTTAACAATCCAAGAAAAAATAGTTTGCTTGAACGCAGCCATTCCTAAGGACCCGGGATGAAAGGAAACAAAGAGCTGATCTGACTTATAAAAAGTCTTAGTCTTGTCTAAATCAAATCTGAGTTGTCTTTGCACAATTAGGTAGGGGCTGGAACTTGATTTTCAATAGTGAGGATGTGTCTGGGGAAACTAGAAGGCAAAATGTAACAAAAGAATTAGATTCTGAAACAATTTATGAAAATATTTGGTATGGAAGATGTAGGAACTCGGAGAGAATTTACATATTACTCACAAGGTACAATAACTGGACTACACTACACAGAAATGATATTTCACAGAAATGTGCATTAAATTGAAAGCTTCAACACACATCCAGTAACTATTTCATATCTTGTGCCAAAAACAACTAAGATAAAAATGCAGGGTAATGAAGTAAAATTGAGATACTGGTAATTCCCCACCTACTTGTTAAAAAGAGGGAAATTTAAGGAACCGGTAGTGGAAATTATTTGAGAGTTATTAGGTAATATAGAAATTTCTTCGGAAACTATATGTAATGAGTGGGATAAAATGAAAGTGGAGTTTAACAATGGGGTAGAAAGAGAAGAAAAAATATGGTTAATTAATAACTATTTAGTGGGGCTAAGGTTAAATCATTGCAGACTAAGGGGAATTTCACAGAACATGAAGATGTGTGACTACAGAGTACTGAATGGAAAATAAATTAATATTTGGATTATATGCATGGGTTTAGAAAGAGTACAGTTAAGCAACTGTTTTTTTTTTACAATAACTCCAGAGCACAAAATGTATTAGCTCAATGACTAAGCCACAAGAAAGTAGAAAGGGATTCTACCAAACTTATGGAGCTTATAACAAGAAAAATAACCAGAGATCCTGAAGACGTAGTGGAGATATTAAGGACGTTTTATGCAAATTTGCATACAGCAGAGAATTGTGGATATCATGAAAGAGCACAAATGTAAATATTTATGGAATACTTAAGTATGGCAAGGTTAAATACAGATGAGGCTCAACAATTAACAGTTAATATAGGAGAAGAGATAAAAATGGTGACATATAATCAATCTGCAGGAAAGTCTCCAAGGATAGATGGTATTCCTGTGGAGGTGTGGAAGTTAGAAAGGAAGAATGTGATAAAAATCTGGAAGGTTTTGTTTAACAGTATTATAAAAGGAGGGGAAGCACCAACATCTTGTAAGAAAGGTGTTGAAGCTGTAATACCTAAAAATGGGACCAGCTTTGTATAGGCCCCTTTCTATTTTAAACCATAATTAAAAAGTGTGCGCGTCTATAATAACTAAAAGAATGGCAAAGGTGTTGCCAAAATTTATAGATATGGATCTATGTGGTTTTGTGGAGGGGAGGCAAACATTTGACAACATTAATAAAACAATAATGATCCAGAGGAAAGCAGAACTTAAGAAAATACTGCTGCTGTTGGTGGGTCTTGATGCAGAGAAAGCATTCAACAGAGTAAGCTGGGATTTTATGAAAAAGGCAATGAAGCATTTTCATTCCCCAACACAATACGCTTAATTACAAGGATATATGAAGGATAAAAGGCAGAAATTAAAGGGAGGGGGTCCTCTCTGATAAGCTGATCTCAACAGAGGAACCAGGCGGAGGTGTCCACTTTCCCCTTTATTTGTGTTATATTTAGAGCCATTGGTAAAGAAAATAAGGGACTCAGAAATGACCATACCAATTATATCTTTGAATCAAAAAAAAGTTGGCTTTATTTGCAGACAATATTATTTTCTACCTGATAAAACCAGAAAAGGACATATCAGTGTTGTGGAACATTCTGAGACAGTTTCAGGTCTTTTTGGTTTACAAAATTAATGAAGATTAAACAAGGGCTAAGCTGTAAACTTTGCACCCACACATGAATTGGTTTAGCAATACTCATATATATGGGTATATGATAAAAAGCACTACTTAGAAGTATGAGTTAAAAATGATTATGTTATGGCAGCTAAGGATATGTGAGAAGAGACTAAACAAAAGATAACACAGAAAACTGTGAAAATGGAAGCTCTTGTTTATGGATATGGATAGCAAGATGCAAGTTATATTCTGTCATTTTAGTTTTATATGGATGTCAGGCATATTTTTATCAATCACAGGAGAAGTTGTGGATAGTAATTTACAAAACGTTGAAGGATTTTATCTGGGAGGGGTGGAGGGCAAGGGTCAAGTGATGCAAGTTGATTCTTTCAATAGAACAAGGTGGTTTAAAATTAACGGACTTGAAGGGATATTTTAGAGCTACACAGTTAAGCAGGGGTGGCTTGTCCTATAGGAATGCAGGACTGCAGCCCCCCCCAATTGTGGAAAGAAAAAGAAAAATGACAAAAAACAAATTGTGAGTCTCAGAACTTCCACGCATGTGGGGATGACCACATAGAATGGAAGAGATTCGGATTGCGACATCTGCAGGCTGGAGCCTACTCTCGTGGTGAAGAACGTTTTTTACATTGCTTACATGGGACGACAGGGGATTGAAGCTACTGCAGATGAATGCGGAGGAAACCGGATACTTTTTCATGTGTGTGTAATGCCCCAGTTGATATGTACTGGTGATGGTTAGAGAATACCTCAGGCTTGAACCCTGTACCTTGGGTGCAGGTAGCAAGAGCCTGAATTCCCTACCCACCACCATCTGTGAAAACTTTGCAGATTTTGCCTCATATTTTTGTTCTGTTCTGTTCCTCATAAAATCTGTGGTTTCTGGATTTTTAATTCAATTAATAGTTGATGGTGCAGTGGTAGCATTGTTGCCTCATAGCTAGAGATCCTCTGGTTTGATTCTTGGCTGGGGTGCCTTCTGTGTGGAGTCTGCATGTCCTCCCTGTGTTTCCTCTGGGTGCTCTGGTGTCCTCCCATTTTATAAAGATGTGTCTGGAGTATTTCTCCCTGGGCCTCTGCTGAAAATTGGCTTTTGTTCCAAGTCAGACTTTCCTGGTCAACAAATGTTAAATAAATAAAAACGACAGACATTTGAATTTCAGACTTCATATTCTTCAGAAAGTACATGGTAACACAAAACCTTTTATTCTAACAATTTTCTAAGTTTATAAGATGAATATTTGAAATATGTTCCTATATTTGGGACTGTATTCCCCCATTATTGGCTTCATCCAGGTTTTTTTGTGCTAAGGTTGAGAGCTATGGTGAGAACTGAATTCAATTAATAAGTTTGGGGGCTGTATTCCCCCATTACTGGCTTTGTCCAAGTGTTTTATGTTAAAAGGTTGACTACTATTGTGAGAACTGAATTCACTGAATATGTTTGGGGGATGTATTCCCCCATTATTGGCTTTGTTCAGGTGTTTTGTGCTAAGAGGTTTACATCTATGGTGAGAACTGAATTCACTAAATGGTAGCCATTTACATTTCAGTCTTCCTCTTTTTCACAAGACAGCTAATTGGCATAGTGGTATCTTGCTCTGACTGTTTTGTATAGGGACCTGGTTTCAAGACTTGGCAGTGAAATGTATGGTGGTAACACAGCATTTTATTCTAGCAACTTTCCAAGATTATACAATCAGTGTTTAAAATGTGTCCCTGGTTTTGGGGCTTTTGTCCTACCCCCAAATAAATTTAGGCTTTTTCCAGATTTCTTGCTCTGCAAAGTTAAGAGATATAGCTGAGTGTCTAGTAGATTTTACAAGGAGCTGAGAGCTGCAGGGAAGAGAAGTTTAGTGCTGCTTATGTCAAGTTTGCTTCCATTGTTAATAGCACAACAGGTAGTGTACTTGCTTTTGATGCAGAAGGCTGTGGGTTCTACTCCCATAGTATGTAGATGCATTGCTGATACTGTACTGATTTGTAAAGGGGGTGGATGCTGCAGTCCTTTTTAGTGAAGATACCTAGTAACTATGATCCTGTTATCAGTTTGCCATCCATTCCCTATTGCAATATTACTAGCTTATCATTTTCTTAATGTAACATAGACAATTTATTCCTGAAGGGCAACAGGCACTTTATTTGTAGATGAAATACTGAAATATAAAGTTGTTTGCTAGCAACAACCTCTTCATTAGTTACAGATCTCTTTAATGTGGAATTATTTAGATGACTTTTACTTCTGCAGATATTGTGCATATTTACTGATACTGTTGGTCTGTAGAAGTTTGAGTAGATTTTTATGATTAAATGTTCTGAATTGGGCAGTTTTGTCATTACTGGCACATGCATTTTGTTTCATTGTTTACTGGAAAAGGTTTCAAAACAATACATTTAAAATGCCCTCTAACAACTGTACTGTATTATACAAGGAATATTATTTAGTACAATCAGGAAGGTGTATCAAAGAACACATGTATGTTTCATGTGCAAGGGGCCTATGATTTGAAAACAGCCCAAAGTTAATCTTTATCTGCCACTGGCAAAATGTATTTTCTTTGAATGTGGGTTTCAATGCTGTTTCAATGAATGTGAGTTTCAAGGGCAGAGAAGTTTTTATACTAAGTCTATTTTCATTGTGAAACTGCATTGCTTTAACAGATGTCTGTTAGTGTTTGTGCTGTAAAATGCAAAATAAAACTTTCAAATGAAATCCAAATCATCACATAAGTATGCACATTACAGTGTTTATGGTACATGGGGCGAAACAGCCAAGTAATGGGACATTGGAATGGCTGCAGGGGGGAGGCTCCAATTGACCATAATTTTGTGAGCGGGGAGGGCGGCAAACTCAAAGACAGCCCCGGCTAAACTATACCTCTCAACTGTCCAGATTTTTGCAGAATGAATAGATTTTTGCTTCTTATTGTTGGTTTGTTCCTCATAAAATTTGTGTTTTTCTGGCAAATCATTTTGGAATGAAGTCACTAAATAATGACAGACATTGAGTTTCAGACTTCATCACCTTCAGAAAAATGCATGCTAAAGCAAGACCTGTTATTCTATCAACTGTCTACGTTTATACAAGAGAAGTGTTTTGTACTGTTTGTATTTTCCCCAGTATATTTGGCCTTGTCCAGATTTCCTGCATGATGAGGTTGAGAGGTACGTGCAAATAAATTGCTTTATAGAATTAGGAATATCCAAGCTTCTCACCTGTCCCTGATTTTGGCTCAAAATGTTGCTCTCCACCGAATAATCCCTCTGCAAAATGGCAATTTTGGAAGAAAACATGGAGGGTTTACAATTATAAATAACTGTAATGATCAGAGTTATAGATTACCTTTATTTCAGAAATGCATGTAGATTCTCTTATTTTGTCAACTGCTCAAGTTAATAGTACTGATATTAAAAAATAGTGTCCCATCTTTGACAGGTTCCCAGCTGTTTTGTGTGACAATTTTATATTTTCTGCATCACATTTTTGGTTAGTTTTTATAAAATTGTCATTTTCTGGCAAATTAGTGGCAAATCATTAAAGATTAAAGTTAGAAAATAATGACAGACATTTGAGTTTCAGATTTCATACCCTTCAGAAAATTCATACTAATGCAAGACCTACTACTACTCTATTATCTTTCTAAGTTTATAAGAGCAATATTTACAAATTGTCCTTATTTTTAGGCCTTTGTCCCACTTCTATGTATGACTTTGTCCAGATTTCTTGCTTTGAGGTTGAGAGGTATGACAAATGTGTCACAGCCATCACTGTCAGCCAGAGACATTTCAAAGTGGAACATACTTGTTGCACCCCACTCCCCCATGTAGTGACTCTGGGTGTGTTCAAACAAGACAAAGAGCAGTTATGCAGTGTAAGTGTGCAGAGTATTCCCCCATCTAAAGTAGACACAAGTACGACAGTGGCTTTTCATCTGTCCTTGATTTTGCAGAATGTTCTGTTTTTTTTTTTTGTCATATTTTTACACTATTGATTTATGCTTCTTATTATTCAGAAAATGCATGCTGTTGCAGTGCCCTGTTGCTCTGTGTTTAAGTAGCAGTGCTTTAATGACCATCAGATAAGCTTGTCTGAGAGTGTACGATCCATGTAAGCTTTAATAAGCATACTGTTAAAGAATTACCAACATTGAAAGCCTTTTTGTTGTTGCCATGTAGAGAATATTTACGTAACTAGATAAGTTATAAGCCTTAGGTATTGAAATGCATATGACAGGTATTTGTAATAAAGGACAGTATTACAGCATTTTCAGAAGCTCATTACATTTGTTGGAGACTTGCAGTCATCTTTGCAGGATTTAACCATAAACTAAACAGAATGCCAATCTATCATGTCTGGTCCATAACCTGTGCAGTAATCCTTTAAATAATTTATCTTGAGCTTGTTTCTTGTTTGCTGTTAATTTTTTACTTTGATCATGTTTTCCCCATGAAACAAGTAGATAGTTGTCAGCAGATCTTTTTTGGATAAGAAATATTTTTACAAGAGGGGGTATCACAGAGATTGCTACTTTCAGCATGTTACTTGGTACTTTTATAAAGCTGAATATAAATTATAATTAAAACTGCAGGAGCAAGTGGTTTGAGTTGAGTGCTGCTTGGTTTTTTTTTTTTATAACTGATTTTGACTGGCATTTCAGTAATGTATTTAAAAAGTAATTTATTTTTTCATGCCTCACAAACTTTTTGTTTCCATCTAGATATTAAGTAAGCTATCATGTAGCCAATGCACTGAAATATTTTTTTCCTCTACACTTAATTTTGTCTTGATTGGACTCTCGTATTGACGGTTTGGCACCCAGGGCAGCGTATTTAATAAAAGTTCAAGTTGTTGTGTTTTTGTACATAGCTCCACCCATTTCTAATTGGCCACACCCCTTCTCACTGGGCCCACAATTTGGCTGCCTCCTGCAGCCTCCCCTTTAATTTGACGTCACCAGCCAGCACTGCATTTAAGTCTCATATACGTAACATAAGTAGAAAGCTATAACTCAAAGTGGGAAAGGAGGGTGGGAGGTCGGCATAATTGTTATTTAATTTACAGAGATAAGGTGCATGGTTTGATTCTCACATGGGGTAGGTAATTGGCTAAGATTAAAATGGTCTAAAAGAGCAGTTAGCCTAGTACTAATCTATGAACATATGAAACGGGGAAAATAAGTAGTGTGTATGAGTTTGGATGCAGATCTTTAAGGAGAATAACAAAAGCCATACAGAATGTTATATTCCTAAAGCAGCAGAAAGTATTCTAAGAACTAAGCCAACACATGAATGGAGAAAGGAGATTCTACTAATAGGGATGACTGCAATTAGAGGTAACAAATTATCAGAGAGGAACTCTTCCACTTTAATTTTTGCTTCCAATACCTCATATTTCCTCCAAATTAACCATATTATTGTATAAGACAAGGCAAGAGGGGGCTGAAGTTTACTGGAGAAAACTGGCAAAGAAACTAAAATACCGTGAGCAAATAATTAAAGAGGGAAAAGTATGGGAAGAGACCAAGAACACATTTTGACTGCAGGCTACAGACGGACTTCCACATCAGGGACTGATATATATCATATTTATTATTCATCTTTTGCACATATAGAAGATATATTGTCTTATTATGGGCCTACACCACCTACTGCCAAAAAGACTCAGCACTAAACAACCACCTAATTGACCCCTTGGTGCAGACGAATAAAGTGATTATTGTGCCCCACAAGACCTCTGTTCATGTATCTGCAATAGCATTGGAGGAACCAGATAGGAAGGAGGATGGGAGTGAGAGGCTGAAACTGACTCATCCATACTGGGGGGGGTGGCAGTCTAGGCTTGCTACAGCAGTACCATTAAGAGCCAAGTGGGCTGCATATTGCAAGCAGTGAACTGCTCAGTTGGGCAGTACTGTATTTGTAGAAGTATGTATGTACCTCTTGAAGGCAGCAACTGCACAGCTCGCAAGACTGGCACGGTATGAGGGAGGGATTAAGGCACATTCCCCTGCTAGTTATACAGTGTTGCATGATAGTTTTTGATCACTTCACCAGCCCAAGATGTTGGTCAAGCTGAGGCTGAGGTAGGTTCAATAGATCTGGCAAATGAGGAGAGGGAGCTGACGGTTAGCTACTGAGAAAGAGAGCATCTTACAGTGTTAATTTGTTCACAAACTGCAATATAACAAAATTATTGTACACACACATACTTTCTAGGAAAAACTAGCAATTCCTTCCAGTGCTACATCTCTTTTTTGCTTTATGTCACCATCCAGACCAGTCTGACAAAATTTAGTTACTGTTCCACTCAAAAAATTAAGCTAAATAAAATATAAGAAAGTACAGTTGTGTAAAATCTTACCATAACGGCAGATGTCCTTCTCTTCACTTTTGCAGTATTCATTACAATAGGGATCTCCTGCCAAGGGCGACCTGACTTCTGACCAGTACACCAAAGTCTTTAGGTTGCTTTAAGGTATGCTGTGCATCACACACACACACACACACACACACACACACACACACACACACACACACGTTCCTCGCATAGTGCAGGGCATAAAGGTGACATTTGGCTGTACCATCCTCAGAAATGAGGGTCCCAGTAGGAACACCAGTCTAAGCAGTAGAGATGAAATCAGTACATCCAGAAGCAAAATGGGCCAAGGAGGTGGAGGAAGGGAGTGAATACTGCAACAGTGAAGAGAAGGACATCTACCATTATGATAAGATAATACACAACTGTACTATGTTCTATTATTTCACTGCTGCAGTATTCATTACAATTGGGAGAGTGTCAAAGCTCAAGAAGAATTGAGAGAGGAGGAAGGACCAGCAGAGGTCTTTAGAAAACCATGAAGGATGGCCGTAGCAAGACCAGCTCTAGCTCTGGAAATTCCATCCAACTTGTAGTGCTTGGTAAAGGTAAGGCCAGGAAATTGCCTCAAGAACAGAGTTAGTATCCAAACTCTTGAAAAAAAAGCACCAGAAGAAGCCACAGCTCCAGTACAATGAGTCTTAACAGAAGAAGGAAGGCTCTTACAATGAAAGGAATAACAAAATGAAATGGCTCTAGAAACCCAAGAAAAAAATAGTTTGCTTGGACACAGCCAATCCTATGGACCCAGGATGAAAGGATCAGATTTACGAAAAGTCTTAGTCTTGTCCAAATCAAATTTGAGTTGTCTATGCACAGCCAACATGTGCAAAACCTTCTCACTGACAGACTGTGGAGAAGGGAGAAATATGGACAAATGAATAGACTGATTGAGACAACTGCCAGAATATTAGTAGACGTTTTATGAATTTTTGCTATAAAGTGTTTTAATAATGTTGATATTTGTTATCCCAATGGACTTTTCAGACAGTATAGGTTTTTACAGTTTTTATGAGAGCCTATCAATAATATTTTAATATTAAAGTATTTAAAATATTATTTATTTGATATATTTTTGACTTCAGCACTTTGCACTTTTTAGTATAGAGTATTTGGTTATACTGCCATCTAGTGACAATTTAAACCCTTACACAACAAGACAATAGTGAATAAATATGATTTTTACTAATTTCTACTTTATATGTGATTTTATAACAGTGTATGTATACAATTGTTATATAGATACTTCATTAGGCAGCTAATATGTATTGTCTATGAAACTATTTTGGTCAACGGTTATATATGAAAAATTCTTAACACTATGTTAATTAGTTAATTCAGTTTATAGAATTAGATATCTGATTGGTGAAAGAGTTCTTGAATTACACTAATTCAGATGTATTTAAACAGAGTTTTATTTTGTAGAAATCATTAAGTCTGAAGAAGCATTCATAGTAAAGTGAAAACGCTTACTACGTGTTTATTTCAATAAAATTAATTTTTTTACTAAGGTCTCCTTCGCTTTGGATGGTGTTGCCTCTGGAC